>NC_056725.1:1659593408-1659638408 GCF_019279795.1 Protopterus annectens | reverse complement strand
TGTGTGTGTGTGTGTGTGTGTGTGTGTGTGTGTGTGTGTTTGTGCTAGCGGTTTCTTTCCCAGGGAAAGAAACCACTGTTTTGAGCATTCATGCTTTAGTGCGTTCACCCATTACATGTCGACCAAGAGGTGATCGCTGAAACACCTCTTCGGTCTTTTAATATAGACCCATATTAACCACACTAGAAAGTGTAATATATAATGTTGTGTGCTCCCTCACAGACATGGTCAGTCAGCAGTGCTGACAACCTTGTTCTGCTAAACTCAAGCATCCAACTATGCTCAATAAGGGTACTTGTGTTTTTACACAGCTAGGCTTCTACATACCTAGGACACACTCTACAGTTAAGCTACTGGCCTCATATGAACCTCTGAATCTATGTGCCTATGCAGGCCTCACATTGTCCCCCACATGGCCTGCTGATGTCATCTACCGTACGTTCACCTGCAGCCATGTAAAAGTCAGACTTGTCCCTTGGCACTTCTGTAAAGTACTGAGTTCTGTATTCTGTATACTTAGATAAGTAGGGGGTTTGTTCTCACTGCAGTTAACTGTGTGTGTGTGTGTGTGTGTGTGTGTGTGTGTGTGTGTGTGTGTGTGTGTGTGTCTACTCAGCAGAGTAGATGTGCTATCCTACAGTTACTTCTCCAATGGCATGGCTTGCTAGTCTTTTTATACTTGCAGAAGCCTACACATTCATTTCATGCAGCCCTCCCAACCTCTTGTCTCCCACGTGGCCTGCTGATGTTTATACAGGCCATTTGTGTACACCTCTGTATAGCAGTCATTGTTGATAGTGGTAGCAGGGGGGTGGGGTGCAACTCTTTATGGCATTGTCTTGGAGCCTATAGTTTGCTTTGGATAAATGTTTCATCCTTTCTGCTCTTGAGGGGGTGTCAGGTATGATTGTGAATGTGAACAAAACTGAATTGTGATCTGACCTGACTGGGGGTGTGTGTGCAGGGATTAGTGCAGAGAACCACTATGTTGGTCAGGACATTCAATCCCTTGTGGGGGTGCAGACTATCTGTTACACAGCATCTGTATTAATAAAGTCCAGGAACTTTAGGGTGAGTGTGTTTGTGCACATTTATGACTCCAAATCAATGGAAGGATAGTTGAAGTCAGACATGACCAAGGTATTTCGCTGTCTAGTGAGTGACTCAATTAGGTCCAAGTAGGCAGAGTGGTCCTTGTGGTTCATGGTGGGGGACCTGTAGCTATCAATGATATGGAAGGGGGTTTTACATACAGTTAGTTGGACTTGAAGTAGCATTACAGAGTCGTATTCTTTGAACAGTCGTGTGTTGTATTTGTCTTTAATGAAGATTTATACACCTCTGCCTTTGGTTCTTTCATGCTGGTTTTGATGTGTAAACATGTGGCAGGCATTGTCCCTTGCATGGCCAGGGTGATCTCTGCAGCCTTGAACCATGTCTGTCTGACTGCACAGACATTGGCATCCTCCAAGGTAAGGAGTTCTTCCAGTGAGTGCATTTTCTGATTTACACTCTTTGCATTAATCAGCATAACCTTCAGTTTACCTGTAGTGGATTCTTTTACACTGGGACTTTAGTTCTGACATTACCTAAAAGGCCACTATGGGGGAGGAAAGCACCTTCATATAGTACAGTGAGGTATGTTTCCAGTCATTCACTGCAACATGGACTATGACAGAGTCATAACTGTACTTGTGTGAGACTTGAGTCTGTGCATGATCTGACAGACCCTGGCACCTGAGAGGCAGCTGACTGTGACCTTCTCCTTGTCCAGCCTGGTGAGGGGAACATTTGTGTGTCACAGTATGGAGTCACTTATGAGCAAGACATTTGGTTTTGAGGTGTTTTGCCTGAGGGGCTTATTGTCTGAGACACTTTTGTGTATATTACTATGTGTAGGGATTCTGTTGTGTCTGCACTGTGTGCAGTAGGTTTGTGCATGGGAGGTCTCTGATCTTTATTTAGGTTTCTAGCGAGTACCTCAGTGTATGTGCATTTATGTGTTATGAGGTTATGTGCAAGAGGTTAACTGTGTGCTGACAACATGTTTTATATCTGATTTGTTGTTATGTGAGAGAATTGATTCTAAATTAATAGTATTGATTTAGCTCTCACATGTTGTATTAGTTTGTTTTAGCAGTAACTGGTTGTCAGTATACATAAGACACTTGATCTGTTGCTTTGGGATGCCCATGTAAATCAGGTTACCTAGAGAAATGGTGGGAAATTGTCCATCCATTAAGGAAGGACTGTACTGTAGTAACTAGTGGGGAATGGGCTAGATGGACCAGGTTTTGGTGTAAGACTAACAAACATGTCTATTCTATGGAGCTAAGGTTACAAAAATGTGTCAGTGTTTCACAATGCACAACTGAGTTGCTTGAAGGGTAGCAGTGCAAGCTCTAAGCAGCTATGTTTTGCTGAGTGAAAACACCCAAACACACAAAGCTGGAATACAAGTTAAGTTAAATTATTTTAAACAAGTAAAAAAATGGAAAGTCCACCAGTGAGCCTTATTCCAGCAATCCCAAATCAGATGGGTTCTTAGCTGCAGAGTTCTGCCACAAGGGTGCATGGGGGCCTTCTTAATGTAAGATGGCTGATTTTAGTGCTCTAATGATACCAAATAGTCTAGATTCAGCAAGCCTGAATTGAGCTTATGCTATAAAATGCAGAAGTGCTAGAAATCCAAAGTGCAGAAAAACTCAATCACAGCAGAAGAACAAACAGGTGAAATAAAGCAGCAATTCAGTAGAATACTCCAGAAAAAAAGTGTAGGCAACAAACTTTCCTAGTGTGAAATAAGTGGTCTGGAACACAAATGCTTAAACCAGAACTTATATACTTACAGAATAACAGACACAATAAGCCTTCAACCAGCAATTCCCAGCTTAGAAGGGTGTAGGCTATCCTCCCCTGCCACGAGTATTCACCAAAAACCTTCCTAATGTAAAATAACTGGTTTGGAGGCCAAGTGCTTAAACCATAACAAAGAGACTTAGAACAGCCACAATAAGCATTCAACCAACAATTCCCAGCTCAGAAGGGCAGATGCTACCCTCTCCTCCCACCAGAGTGTAGGCTTCAAACCTTCTTAATGTAAAACAATTGGCCTGAAGCCCAAGTGCTTAAACCAAATGTGGTACCAGACAGATGAGAGTGACATGTCATTTAATCTACCCACACATTTCATGTCATGGTTAGTAGGCCCTATATTATCTTGATGAGAAAGCCCTGTGGTCTGTTCAGCTACTGCTTGTGTCTGATGAGGTTCCTGCAAAAGTGAGCATTATACTGTATTACTGTTCAGATGAGTTTGACTACAGTGCTGTCATACAATACTGTGATCTGAAAGTGATGCAGTGTCTTATGATGTGCACCAGACATATGTGCTGGAAAACATTAAAGAGAAAGTTATAAAGTAATGATACACATTGCAGTTCCTGATTTCACAACCCTTACAAGAGAATACACTAGAGAGTACTGTCATGATGATGCTATCCACTGTATCATTTGGCAAGGCAAATATAATTGACAGGTACAATTATCAGTTCAACAACACAAATGCAGATATACTAGGCACTAATGTAGCTATGGACCCAGTGCATCAAATGCAAATCTTTTGCATCCCTCAATCCAAAATATAGAAAATAGGGATATGGCACAGTTATCATTACTTGCACTGGATACTTGGGGGGACAGGAGGCCTAGGTGACACAGAAGGTTGGTGAGTGTGTGTGAGGGTGAAAGGGAAGCAGGCAGGCTGTTTGTGTCTGTAGGAGTCTTCCATGTGAAAGTGTTGTGTGACTGTATGAACTCAGACAAGCTCAATGCTAGCTCTATGTCTTGGTATGTTGGACAGGTGTTAGCCCTGCATGGTAGAGGTGGCAGTTAATTGTTGCCACCCCTGAGCATGAGCACTAGCTCTGTCAGGAGTTGTACTGGCACCTCCATGACCAAGGTCACATGGAGTGCTGCTACCTGAGCAAGACCAATGTCTGCTGGACATGCTCTTTTCATGGGAACACCCAAGACCACAACCCCATGGCCTGCCACATCTGGGTGTGGACAGCAAACTAAACAATGGACCATCAGAAGTACTGCCATTATGGGAGGGTGATTGGGAATGGTCACGTTGGCTGTCAGCAGATGTTGTGGCTGACCTAAGTCCACAAGGAAGCCATTTCCCTCCCAGCAGACATTCCATCACAGACACTGCTCATTCCATGACAGACACCCATCTGTTCATCACAGACACCCTGTGTTCCAACATGCCATTCATCCAATCCAGGGAATCGGCAACATAATGGAGGCAGTCATACATGTCAGATTTTGCCACATTCACAACCCTGAGCATTTGTCTGGAGTGTCTTTCTGAACATGCCTGTGCCTCTACGATGGCATTAAACATACATTTTGTGACATGGGAAGAGACACCTGCAGCAGGGGGAGTAGGTACAGCAGGCCACCTCCGAGCACCCCTATCAACCCTTCTGCATGGCACCTTGCCAACACTTTGGGAAGGTTCCATGCAGGAGGGCACTTTGCCAACACTTTGGCTATGGCCAGACTCAACAGGCACTGAAGCTAAATTAGCCACACTTCCCTGCTCAATGTCATTGCCCTCCAGTGGTCGTATATCTGTGGGCTCAGTGCCTGGCCAGGCGTAGGCCTACTAGCTGTATCTGGGGAAAAAGAAGGGGGTGGCTGGATGTCAGCCTCTGTGTCAGATTCAACCTCTGCACCCCCTGACTGTGCCTCAGTTTTGCCACCATCGCCATCAGTGTCTGTTGAGATACTTACATCAGGTGGCACAGGGCCCACACTCCCACTGTCATGATCACCTGTAATAAAAAGAGAGAAACACAAGCATACATTAATATCTGCACTACTATGGTGCAATATATGCTAAGCCACTAACAGTGCTATCACTATTACAGACAGTACAGCAATACACATAGAAGGCCTGAAATGACACATTATATTTCTAGAAATTGATATGCAGTACTGAAATAACTTGATTTGGCTTACCATCTCCAGGAGGCCTATGTTGCTGGATTCCTGACAGTCCTGAAATATGTTAAGCAAGAGATAAGGCCAACATCATCACATTTAACAGTAAGACAGGAGGTTCTACATATAATCCTCTCAATCAGCATGACATGTTACTTCAACAAGAACGTGGTTGACAACTCCAAACTGAGATTATCACTGTACTAATATCTAACCCCCCCCCACAAAAAAAAAAAAAACGTGACACAGAACTAACTTTTACTTCAATTCTTTTACTATACATTTTGAGCTGGTCATATAACAAAGCCTTCCTGGAACCTCTTCCTGGGATTGAGAAACAGGTGCACCCACATCAGTCACATATTGTGGGCCACTCTGATGTGAGTTGTCCTGTTGCAGAAGATTTGCTAGGAATTCCTCATTGGAGGTGAGAGGTGATTCTGCAGCAGGCCCACCCCTGGTTACCCTCTGGTCTTGGGCAACAGCAGCTGCATGCCTCCGTGCATATGTGAGCATGTCAGTGGCCCTGTGGTGCACCTTCTCATAAGTATGTCTGCGGCTGCCCACTGCATTTATGTTAGCAATGATCTGCTGCCATATCCTCAGCCTCTCTGGCATATTGGGACAACACCTTCTAAGAAGAAAAGCACCATGTTGATGGAGCACATCCACTATGATTGTGTCTTCTGCCTCACTGAAGGGAGGTCTGCACCTCAATGACATTTTTGGTCCTAAAACATAACAGAATGATAATACACATAATTATCACATAACTACAAAGTAACTGTTACCAGGTAAAACAGTTAAGGTAAGCAGTCAGTAGTACCCACTGGACAAAATATAATACGTATGACAGATGTGAAATGCTAACAACAGGCAGGATGCACAACAAGGAGATTAGCAAGGGCAACATATTCCTGTATGTGTCATAGCAGTAACTTGACTGTGCCCCCAAAAGAAAAGCTCATCCCAGTTTGTGACATAAAAGTAACTTTTCTTTGCTCCCTCCACTCACTAGAGAACAGGCACATAAAACATTTTGCTAATAAAACACATTGGAAATGTTAAACATACATTCGAAGGACCTGTCCCTGAAATATTTGTACATATGTATCACACGGCTTACTATTTTCATGGATTGTCAGTCATTTATACCTCTGAAATGGCGTGACAAACATGGCCATGCCATCAGTATACTTCTAACTAATGCATACAGATAACAGTGTAAAAGGCTTTGCTTCACACTATTTATTAATATAGTCCAGCATATGCATTATGTAGATAAAAAAAAATGACAGCATACCTGCTAGAGTTCAGTACCCCTCTGTACAGATAGTTTGGGAAATATTTTGTTTTTCTGAACATGTAGCAAGTATCCTCACCATCAGTTTGGCTAGCTACACATTTGCCTTTTTATAATGGAATAGATTATTAATGGACTGCATCTGTCTAGGCTGTGTTTTAGAGATGCTAATTACAGCATAAGCAGCTCAATTGTATTCTAATCAACCAATCTGGTGGAGCTATTCAAGAAGTTATAAAGCAACCATTTAGACTCCATGCTGGTTTTTCCTGTGGATTTCAAAAGTAGTGGAGTACAGACACAGAAAGTCTACACAGATAGAATGTTAGGAGCTGCTGCTGCTTAACTCAATTTGTATGTGCTACAGGCTGCAGGCAATAATGCTGCTGCTGCCACTAGGCCTAGGCCAATAAAGAGAAGAGTTTCAGGTCACATTTAACTTATCACAACATACATGACATGGACATAGTAGAGGGCTACAGGGTGAGCAGGGACACAATACAGGAACCCCGTGACTTCTGCTGGCCTCAACTCTGAGCCACAACCTTTACCTTCTCATGTATTGGAAAAATGGCAGCTGTTGCAAGACAAAGGCGACACTTAGTAGGCAAATACTTTATAGATGAAAAACACCAAGTCCAATACAAAATTCAAAGCAACGTCCTTCCAAGACAAGCAATAAAACCACAGTATACAACAGTATTAAGCGCTTTCGTCTGGTAAATGACTTCTTCAGAATACAAATTAGGTTGAGAGGGTGGCCTAATGGTTAAGGTGTTTGTCTTACAAAGACAAGGTGCAGGGTTTGAGTCTCATACTTAAAATGGCCAGTTAGCCTAGTACTAATCTATGAATCTAAATACTGCAATTAGAACCTGTTTAAATAAAATGCTTAACCAATCAAATATTCACTGATGTCATTTCCCCTGATTAAAAATACATAACAAAACATTATTTTACACCAAGTAAAAAAACATTCACAAAAATCCATACAAAAAATTATTCTTAAAAACAATTCATTAACAATATATATGTTGTTAAATGAAAAACATTGATTTTAATTTTAACAAAGAAGATATAGAAATTCTGTCATTTAACCCGGGGGTATGGTATGCATCTGACCTAATTTGCCATTTGATTTCTAAAAACTCCAGATACTCATTCACAGGTCCCCCCGGGGTCCCAAGTCCACCTGCTCCAAAATAAAAAATAGGAAAGAATGGGTAGGTTCAGCAAGCAAATGCTTATATAATGCATTCTTTTCATTTTTATTTTTAATATCATATAGATGCTGATATATTCTGGTCCTTAGGGCGTTCTTAGTTTTACATACATAGAAACTTGCACAAAATCTGCACAAAACCAAATAGACAACCCCTTTACTATAACAGTACATCTTTTTCATACTGGTAATAAACCCAAAATTTTTAAACTTAATTTTTTCTCTGTCCATGACATAGGGACATTGGGCACACCTCCCACACTTAAAAGTACCAGCATTATGGGTACCAGATTTAAACCTTTCAAATAGTCCCTTGAAGGAAGTATTCCTTTTATATACCACTGTTGGTTCATTACCAAGTTTTCCTGATAATTCAGAGTCAACATCAAAAATTTTCCAATATTTAGAAATAATATTTTTAATATCATGAAAGTTAGATGTATAAGTGAGGATAAGCACCCGTCCAAAATATAATTGTTTACTATCATGATGGTTTGGACTTTTGGTAGCCACCTGCCATAATAAAGCAAGAAAATGACCACTCATTCTCTTAGTCCTAATTTCATTAAATATGTCAGTGACAAAGGTTTCAGGGTACCCCCTCCTACAAAACATGTTCTTTAATATGTCACATTCTCTCAGAAAATCCCCAAAATCAGACACCATTCTAGCCAATCCTACATATTGGCCTTTCACAAGGGCTTTTTTCTGGTGCAATGGGTGCGCACTTGTGTAGTGTAATAGTGAATTTGAATAGGGTGATTTCCTATATAATTGGGAAACAAAACAATTATGTTCATAATCTTTCCTAATGGTAACATCTAAATAGTTGATTAATTCCTTATTACTGTTCATAGTGAATTTTAAAAAACTGGTGGTACCATTAATGTACATGAGGAACCTCTTCAGGTCGTCCTCACTGTCTTTCCAGAATAGGACTATATCATCTAGGTATCGCCCATACAATACCCATGAAGTCCTAAATTCTGAATTGATGATAAACAAATCTTCCCATTGCGCCAAAACAATGTTGGTAAAAATGGGGGCACAACACACACCCATTGCAACATCCTATTTTTGTTTGAAAAGATGCCCTTCAAAAGTTACAAAATTGTTCTCTAATACCAGTTGCATGCATATCCGTAGGGTTAAAATGGTATTATGATTAAGTGTGGAATTAGCACATAAATAGTCATAAAACCATTCAAGGCCAATTTTGTGTGGAATAACTGAAAATAGGTCACAAACATCAATAGTGACCAAAATATTACTATAAAAAAACATGTCCTGTGTGACTTTTGTAAGAAAGTCCCATGAATCCTTTATCACAGCACTACATGTATCTAAAATATTTGTAGTCATATTATCAATGAATTTGGCAATACTAAAGGTTTTTGAGGCTTTGGTGTCCACAATAGGTCTTAATGGTGGATTAACTAATGATTTATTAACTTTTGGTATGCTGAAAATTGTAGGAATTCTAGGATGACTTATTAACATATAGTTGTAGGCCTCTGTAGCAATTTGCCCATTTATTAATAACTGTTCCAATTCTAAGTCTATATTTCGGTATGTTATATTAATCTCATTTCGTGACACCTCTAGATAAACATCACTATACAAAAGTTCCATCATCCTACTATTATAATCAACGACATTCATAATGACCAAGCCCCTGCCTTTATCTGGTTTCATTATTCTTATACCACGGTGCTCTAAAATTTCATTTAATAGTATTCTCTCCTCCCAGTCCAAATTTCCTTAGTCAAGTCCCCTATAGTTATTAACTAAAAGATTTCTAATATCAATTTCACATAAATTTTCAAACAACTGCACCAAGGGGTGTGGTGGAGGCAAAAAAGTACTGGATCTATGTAAATTCATATAGCCAGTAGTAATATTATTATTATGAAAAAATAAAGCTAGGTTAAGTTTCCTTGTAAATAATTTAAGTTGTAAGATGGAATCAGTTAGTGTACCCTTCCTCATTGGAACAAAGTTAAAGCCCTTAGATAGCAAGTCGGCCCATCTTACATTAACTTGGGCCTGACTGTATTTATAAATGTTAAAATCCCCATTTTCATTATAAATAACATTAAGTGCAAGTCCACTATTGATTTCATTATTTAAATTATTTAAGTTATTTTTTAAATTTATCTCCTGTATGAACCCCATCTCCCCCTCCAGGAACCCATCCGTGAGTTGTTGCCATTCCTGTAGTATTCCTGTTTCCCCTGCCTCTGGTTCTGTAACCTCTCTGACCTCCACAAAGGAGGTTGCTCTAAAGGGGAATCTGCTTCAACATTGCCTTGTTCATGCCCTTCAACATCATTGTCATCAGTACTTAAAATATTATTATTAGTAGCAAAACTCTGTTGCCTCCTCGGTGGATCGGGATATGCTTTACCATTCTCATAATCCACCTTATCCCTCAATAACTTTCTTTCTTTCCTAGTCTTTAATTCAAACAATTCAGTATTGACATTGTTAAACACAGCATTAAAATTGTTCCGTTTCATATCAAACAACGCATCATTTTTAATACTTAAATCTAGTTGGTTAATCTCCCTCAACAACAAAGACATTTTTCTATTATTATCTAATATCAAAATATGCAATAACTCACATCCTTGCCTGTTAAAGAATTGTAACAATTCTTTATGAAGGTGTGAGTCCTTCTCCAAACCAGTAGGAAATTTCCATAAACGGAGCCCCTTTGGCACTTGTTCTCTTCTAATACATTCAGTTAAATAATCACACTCCAGTTGTAGTTTTTTGTATTTTGAAAGCAGTCCTTTGAAGTTAAAAATCTGCTGATCTAATGATCCTGGATTGTGAATATTATTATTGTTCGAAACTTGGTTAAATCCAAATTCAGTTTTTAGCCATTGTTCAACCGAAACGTTTAAAATTACTTAGAGGGTCCTCCCAAAGCTTCTTTAAGCTTCTGGAATGCCTGCTCACATGTTGGGGTCCACACTACCTTATCTGGTCTGTTCTTCCTTGTCAGGCCTGCGAGGGGAGCAGCTATGGTACTATAACTGGGGACAAAATTTCTGTAGATCCCTGTTGTCCCTAAACATGCCCTCACCTGAGTTTTGGTAACAGGTGCAGGCCATGCCTGAATGGCTTCCACCTTGGCAGGTTCTGGCCTTATCTTACCACTCCCCACTCCCCACTCTA
Source organism: Protopterus annectens (assembly GCF_019279795.1). NCBI lineage: Eukaryota > Metazoa > Chordata > Ceratodontiformes > Protopteridae > Protopterus > Protopterus annectens. The sequence goes on along the minus strand of NC_056725.1, from coordinate 1,659,627,687 downwards.
TGTCCTAGGTAGGGGACCTCTTCCATACCCACCTGACATTTGCTCGGCTTAATGGTCAACCCTGCTCTCTATAGTCTGCCCAGCACCTCCCTGACATGCTGAAGGTACTCTGGCCAGGAATGGCTATAAATGGCAATATCATCTAGGTAAACAAGGGCAAACCCTCCTGCTCCTGCTAGGATATGATCTACCAGCCTCTGGAAAGTTGCTGGGGCATTCTTCATCCCAAAGGGTATCTTGATGAACTCATACAAGCCAAAAGGAGCCACAAAGGCTGGCTTCGCTCTAGCACTGGAAGTCAAGGGCACCTGCCAGTAACCCTTGGTAAGATCAATGTTTGTAAGATACTTAGCCCCACCCAGCTGCTCTAGGGCCTCATCTGTCCTAGGCATGGGGTAAGCATCCGACTCTGTGTGACTATTTAATTTCCTGTAGTCCACACAAAACCTGGTGCTGCCATCCATCTTTGGCTCCAGCACTACTGGGGAGAACCAGGGACTGTTGGACTCTTGAATCACCCCTAGTTCCAACATCTCCTGTACCTCTTCCCTCAGAGTCTGTTTGACTCTCTCAGGTACTCTATAAGGGGCTTGCCTAATAGGCTTTTGGGGTCCTGTATCCACCTGGTGCTGCCCCAGGTGGGTACACCTTTGTTTCCCAGTGAACATGTCCCCAAATTCCTGCAACACTGCTCAGATTTCTTGAACCCAGATAGGAGACAGCTGCTGGGACATTGCTACCCCTTCCACTGAGGTGTCAGCCCAAGCCTCACTGAGGAGATCAGTCCCCAGATCTCCCTTAGACTCCTCCTGCAATCCACTGCAAATGCTCAGCACAAGGGCCTCCCTATCATGGTAAGGTTTCATCATGTTAACATTGTGCAATTTGTGCCCCTGCCTTCTGCCTAGCAGTTCCACCATATAGTTAACATCACTTACCTTTCTTACCACCTTGTAGGATCCCTCCCAAGCTTCTTGCAGCTTGTTGTGGCTGACAGAAATGAGAACTATTACCTGCTGCCCCACAGCATACTCTCTAGCTCGAGCATTCCTGTCATACCACACCTTTTTCTGTTGTTGAGCTTCTGCCAGGTTCTCCTGGGCCAAGCCCATGAGTTCTCTGAGCCTTGTCCTGCGGTTTAGGATGTATGCCACAACAGACTTCTTCTGAGACTAGCACTCACCTTTCCACTCATCTCAAATTAAATCTAGAGGTCCCCTCACCCTATGCCCATACAGAAACTCAAAGGGTGAAAAACCTGTGGATTCCTGGGGAACCTCTCTGTAAGCAAACAACAGATATGGAAAATATTTGTCCCACTCCCTCTTAAACTGATCTGCAAATGCCCATAGTATGGACTTGATTGTAGAGTTTAACCTCTCAACAAGACCATTAGTCTGGGGATGGTAGGGGCTGGTCTTCATGTGCTTCACCCCACAGGACTTCCATAGACAAGCCACTAGCTCTGACATGAACTTGGCACCTTTGTCAGTCAGTATTTCTTTTGGGAAACCTACCCTGCTGAAAATCTCTAACAAAGCATTTGCCACCTACTCTGCCTCAATGGAGGACAAAGCCACCATCTCAGTGTATCATGTGGTATAATCTACTACCACTGGGATATACTTTTTCCCTGGGGAACTTGGGGTACTCAGAGGACCCACAATATCCATAGCTACACTCTGAAATTACTCCTCAATCACAGGAAAATGCATCAAAGGAGCTCTCACCTTGTCTCCTGCCTTGCCTACCTTTTGGCACTGTTCACAGGTCCTGCAGTACCCTGTTACATCTCTGGAAATTCCAGGCCAATAGAAGTTTTGCATAATATGCCTCTTTGTACGTTTTATGCCCGTATGACCTACAAAGGGAATATCATGGGCTATGGCTAGAAGCACAAGACTGTAGGCTCTAGGCACTACCAACTGCTGTACTCTCTCACCTTCTAGCCCTCCCTCAGGGGTCCACTCTCATAGGTTCATAGGTAGGTACTATGCTATTGGCCCTAGGGCATAATTAAGCCTAGCCAAAATGTATTCTGTCTCTGTTGAGCAGAGCCACAGAAGTGATTTCTGGGGTGAATTTCCTGTTCCCCATCAACTCATCAGGATTCTTCTTGAAGAGCGCTAATGAGGAGCTCTGCCTCACATATATGGGGACCTTATTCCAGAGCAAAGGGAGTCTCTGGGACACGAATCTGTCCCTCCAAGTCCTGTTTATTGTTGAGGTCAGGTTAAGGTCCCTAGAGTGTGTAGCTTGGATAGATTGGGTTTTCCTTAGGTAGAGCATTTCCAGCAGTTTGGGGTTTGACATAGTCTTGTATGTCAGGCAGATATCATCTTTGAGTAGCCGGTATGCAACCGAGTACAGTTGAAGTTTTTTTAGCCTGGTGGCATAGGGTATCTGTTTTAGGCTCATTAACCTCTTGGTGAGGTATTTATGAGGACTCTCCAGTTGCTGCAGGTGTCTAGTAAGGTACATCCCAAATGGGGCATTGTACTCAATAATGGGTCTAATGAGTGATGAGTAGAGGGGGACGATAACTTCATTTTTTCTGGATGCAAACCCCTTTGTGATAAGGTGGACCATGTAGAAGTATTTTCTAACCACTTTAGCGATGTGGTTATTGAAGGAGAGGTTACTATCCACCTGGGTCCCTAGGTCTCTTATCACACTGTCTGTGTTAAGTGAGCTGCCACCTATGTGGTAATTTGTAGGTACTTGTTTTTTTCCCGAAGAGGATGACAATGCACTTTTTAGCATTTAGCTTGAGGCCATGATTTTGGCACCATGTTTCTGTTTCAGTGAGACCCTTTTGAAGGATATCTATGTCAGTAGGAGTCTGAATTATGGCACTCAGTTTGCAGTCGTCTGCAAACTTTGTTAGCCGTAGTCCCTCTGTGTTTCCTTGTACCTCAGAGAAGTAAATACCGATCAGGGGAGGTCCCAAGACTGAGCCCTGGGGTACTCCACTTGTCACAGGTTTGGAGTCGGACCTAGCGTTTCCTATTTTCACTGTATGGGTTCTGTCTGTGAGCCAGTTAGCAACCCATCTTGTAACTTGGGGGTTTATATTTAGGTTAATGAGTTTGTCTATAATTCCTGAGTGGGGAATGGTGTCAAAGGCTTTCACAAGGTCAAGGTATGCCGTATGGACCACCTTTCCCTCATCGATTGCTTTGGTGACCATCTTGAAAAAGTCAGTCAGGCACCTAGATAGCGAGACATTTCCCTGTGGTACATTTGACTGGGGACACATGCCTGAAGTAACATTCAGCTGTAGAGAAATATGGCTGTTTGCAAATTCCCTGTGGGCAAACAGAAGCATATGCTGCCATGCCCACAACTTCAGTAATGAAGTGCACAGGGGGAAAACAATGTCCATAGTCCCCACGGGAACATGAGACAGTAGGCAATATGGCAGGCATCAGCAGCAGGCTGGCCAGAGGGCATGTCAGTGGCAGTAGAAATGCAGTGCACAATGGGCAGTGCCTTTATAATTGGAGTGTGTGGCCACTACCCCCTTCACAGTGTCTAGGGAACATTACCTAAAACACATACTTGAACATAAATGTGACTACAGTATCCTGCAGGATTTCCTCCATGCTATAGGACACTTCTACATGTTGTAGTTACATAAGTATGTACTGTACACTGAGCACAACACTCATTACTTCTTCTGCCACCATTCATTTGGTTATTAAAGCTGTGAGCATGGCAGGGTGTGCTTCTCTTTGCCCACAGGGAATTTGCAAACAGCCATATTTCTCTGCAGCTGAATGTCACTTCAACCATGTGTCCCCAGTCAAATGTACCATAGGCAATGTCTCGCTGGCTAGGCACCTGAACCCTAGCTAACCATCACTACGCTATGTGCAAAACTGTGCAAATGCATTTTTATATCAGAAAGATGAAAGAGATAGAAATTAGCCCAAAAATTTTCAATAAAACTACAATTTCTGGGCTGAAACCACTCCTCCAAGGACAGGTAGACTGTCCAAACTCCCCACTCTCACTGGTGAACAGAGACACTTCCTTCTATCCAAGTAAGGTATGGGCAACACAGAAGCTTAAACACAGTCCAGGTATCAGCAAATATCTGAAAACCAGTCTTTTCTAGCTTAGAAAGGCAGAAAATAGGAAGTTTTTTTTTTTTCCAAAATTAAAACAGATACCGCAGGAAAAAAAAACACTTTTAAAGTACAGAAACGGCACTTGTTAAATAATGAAATTTAAGACAAACACGACTTTATTTAAAGTGCAGGCAGTAAATAAGTACAAATGCAGTTAAAAATGAGCTGTACAGTAACCCTTTGTCCCGGTATACAGATTCCCCCTTTTATTGAGAATCAGGTGAATCCTTAGCTACCTGCCTCAGGCCTTGTAATGTAGGGTCTAGGAGCTGAGTCTGTCTTAACTCTTTCCTTGTAACCCTTCCCAACTCTCCTTCCACATCGTCTGACCGTGGTGCCTCACTGTCAGCCTGGGTACTACTACTCACCTCTACCTTTGCAGTTACTCTGTCCAAGGGACCATCAGTACCGCCAAGCAGCAGTGGTTCACCCTCAGTCTCACTGCTACAGGGAAGCTTCCTCCCTGAAGTAAACACCTCACCACTCCTGGCTGCAAGTATGCAGTCTGTCTCGGTCTCCCCCAGGCTATCAGACTTACCTGCTTGTCTCCAAGCCTGACTGTGTGTAACTGCACAAGCACAGAGTACTGCACTATCAAAATCATTCCCTATCAGGACATCTGCAGGTATATCCTCAAACACATCTACTTGCTGGCTTCCTTTTCCACCCTCCCAGTCAAGGTGAACACCAGCCAAAGGTATTTGGAATGGGATCCCTCCCAAAGCCCTGACTGGAGTTGACTGCCCAGGCAAGTAGTGCTCCTCTGTAACAATTGCAGGCTTTACAATGGTTATATCAGAGGTTGTGTCTCTCTCTTGGCAATGGCCTGTTTGCCATTCACTACAATAGGATATACCCTCTGGTGGTAGTTTGGTACCCTTGTTGTCGCAAGACAACCTACTATTGGCATTTTGTCTTTCCCATTTGCTGGCTCCCTTACCTTTTGTTCCCCACCTTGCCTCTGTGGACACTTGTATGCCACATGGCCCCACTGGTTGCATTCAAAACGTTTAACTCTAGCTCCTGGATGTGTACCTGGACTAGTGGCGTCCCCTGCTATAGGCAGATTCTGTTGGTGCAGTCTGTGCTGCCCACCATGAGTTCCTTTAGACCCATGAGCAGTACTGGGGTCCCTTTCCTGTGCAGGGCTGCCCTGCTTGCCAGGTATAGGTCTCTCTTCTTCCCCAACTCATCTGAAGTAGCACATTGTCTATCAGCTAACCAGATCCTTATGTCCTCAGACAAAGTGCTAAAGGCTTGTTCCCTGACCAAAAGGTCTGCCAGCCCTTCAGAAGTGGTGACCTGACATCCACTCACCCACCTTTGGAAATAAGTGCTCAGTTCAGCAACATATTCATACACACTTTCATCTGCCTTACGTCTATGCTCACAAAACTTTTTCCTATATGTTTCAGGTGTTAGCTTAAACAATTCTAACAAATGATTTTTAACAATAGTATAATCAAAAGATGCAATGTCAGACATTTTTGACAAAACAGTTACAGCTTTACCATGGAGTAAGGGGGTCAGGAACTGTACTCAGAGCCTTTGGTCAACCCCATACTGTTTGCCTACCCTCTCACACATATGAATGAAACTATCAAAATTATCCCCCTCTTTAAACTGCTGAAGAAATTTACTGAACTGTTGTGCTTCTGGGGTCCAGTTACTCCCCTCCCCATTACCTCCATGACTCTGGCAAAGAGTCAGCATCTTCTTCTCATGCTGCCTCTCCTTTTCCTCAGTTTCCAGGTGTAGCAGTTTCTCATTCTCCTAACTCCAGTGAGGGGTGTCTCGTTTATGAGGAAAGGATAACAAATACACACAGTAAAGTGCAATTTCCCTTAAGAGCACATATAGATCACAGTCAGTCCAGGGCTGTTGCTCCCTTGCTCTCCAGGTCCCCAATAAGACTCCCCACTGGCACAGCTATAGGGTCCAGATTTCAGTCAGCTCGGCAAGCTAAAATCTCCAGCACCCTCTCTGTCCAACCAGTGTTTCGTGTCCCAGCCCAAGTAGCTGACACACACACACACTCACACTTTGAGATAAGAGTTTATACAACCACACAGACACTTCTGGGTAAGGCTTGCACAGGTTCTCCAGCTGTGCCCCTTTTACCCAGACTATATGGTAGTAATCACTGCCATCACCCAGCTAATATTTATCAGCTACTCAAAGGCCCTTAAAAGGGTGTCCAATTATTACTGTGCAATATTATTATCCAATTGGTAGTATAACTAAACAGTCAAGGCTTATTAGAGTGACTTGGTACAGTAATCACTATAAATATGCAATGTACTCTAGAGCTTAAATTATCTCTACACAAAACAGCCACAGCTGAAAGGTTTGAAAATATTTAATAATAAATACCAAACAATTCTCCGCTGTAACAGGATTCCAATGAAGGCAGTCCTACAACCCTGGTATATAGCAGTAGTCTCCGTGAAGAAACTGTGCAATTCACGACCATATAGCAGTAAAGGTTTATTCTTAAAAACAACACAATGACAGATTAAGCGCTTTCATTTCCAATACCGGAAATTTCTTCAGAATAGATGGTACATATCTGGTAACGTCTTTTATACTATTTGATACTAATTAATTAATTAATTAATTAATTAATTAATTAATTATAATTCAATTGAAGTCAATTGAAAAACATTCAACAATCACTGTGGTTGAGTAAAAAAATAAAAGCTACAGGGCAAGATACAAACAACACTTATAGTGTAGTATGAACATAAATTAAAATATGTAAAAAAAAAAAATATATATATATATATATATATATATATATATATATATATATATATGTATGTATATATAATATAATATAAAAAGGAAATAAATATAATGTATACATAGTTGTACACTTTACTATTTTTTTGTTGATTTTCTTTTATTGTTAACTTTTAACTTGTTAGCCCTTAGTCTTAGGGCTGGAAGAAGTGACACATAATCATTCATCCCAGGGGGTGTATTAGAATCCAGTCGCAGTTGCCAGATTAGTTCTCTATAACATAACTGGTTATTTCAGTGTCCCCCTCTACTGTCCCTTTTTAATATTTCCAAAACCCAAAATTTATAATTAGCTTCAGTGCATACCAATGTGTATCTATAAAGTGCATTTGTTTCCCTTTTCCTACTAACATCATACATATGTTCGTATATCCTTTGACGCAAATGTCTTTCTGTCTTCCCTACATAGTAGGCCCGACAGAAGGTACAATAAACTAGATATAAAATCCCTTTTGTATAGCAAGTGTAGTATTGTTTACCTTCTGTTGGGCCTACTATGGTTGAAAATATCGGCTTAGACAGCCGGTTGCTAGGGTAATTTTGGTAGTGCTACTACTTTACAGTGCAATGACAAGTTTAATAGTTAAAAAGTTATAAGTTAAGCATTTGAAGTATTGTCGGTTGTAGATTTGTACCTGGACTGATTTAAATATTAGTGAGAACTTGATAGTGAATGATTCACTTTTATGCCACATAGTCCATTGAAGGGGACATAATCGAACAGCGGCATACAAAACCATCATATGACAAGTGTATCTTTCTACTGTCTTTGCCACAGGATAATTATTTTTTAAAAAAAAGTTATTTTTTATTTTTACGTTTATTTTGAGGGATTGTATGAAGTTATTTTTTCACTGGTGATTGGGAGAATATGTGGATCTAGACTGCTGCAATTTGCATAGCAGTAGCAGTTTGTTTTGAATGATTTAACTACTTAATATTCATGACTTGTAATCACGAAATAGCTCAGCTGACTATTGGTCATATGATTTTTTATTTAAATTGGTTAAGAGTTTGTTTTTATGTAATCTGAAGAAGTTGCCGTATTGGCGGCAACGAAAAATGCTTCATTAAACAGTTTTCGTACTCTGCAAGTTCTGTTGGGACCCTTGTTTTTATTGGTTTATTGTTGAGTTTCATTGTCCCTAGTTTGTTTTGCTTTGTTCAATGGCATCTGGGGTTACCAACAGTCCGGTGAGTCTGAATCTTTTTACATCACAGCAACTACAGTCAGAGCTGGGGAACCTTACAGCTCTTCTCCAAGTGATGAACCAGCGTATGGATACTTTTTCTAACAGGCTTGATAAAGTGGATTCCTCTTTGTCTCAGCAGCATCCTTTTCAGGATGGCCACAACAATACTTTCAATGGAGCTAATAATGTGAAGTCGAACTCGAATGCCTCACTATGTCCATGACAACGGCGGGCCGAACCTAGCATTTCCAACCCGGGTCCAGCAGTTAATTTGTCTAATCCAGCAAGCAGTCCAGTGTTTCCAATCTCTGATGGTGATTCGATTCCAGCAGCACAATGAACACCGCCTTCAATAACAGCCACTGCTTCACAACATTCGGATGGTGAGAACAATGGGCTATTTTATAGAACATGGCTTATTGGGGCTCCAGTGTTTAGCGATTGGATAACGAACATCACCAACCTGGCATTTAATGATGGTTCTAACCAGGAGCGATTGGCTAGTTCTTTTAATAATAACCAACAGGTGAGCCCACAGTCACTTAGTGACAAACTAAAGTTATTGGACATTAAACTTTTGAAGTTAAAAAAACTTCAGCTTGAAGTTTCCTACCTCGATACTTGTCTAAAACAACACATAGTCCCGAAGGGGTTAAGACATTACCAATACCTCACGGGCCTCATAGCTGATTCACTGTTTCACCTTGAACTTATTTTGTTATTCGATCAACAAGGCTTTGACCTTATGAAACTTATGACTAAACATTATAAGATTTGTATTGATACCCTTACCAAAGAGGTTTCAGCCTTGAATAACGATATTACTGTGCATTTAGATTTTTCAAGGTATAAATATGATTATGAAAGATGCTTTTTTAGCACTGACCAATTACTTGACACACTTAAACAAAACAAAGTTAAGAAAATTCATAGAGATAGAAATGCATATAACAACAGTAATGCATACCCAAAACCATCTTTTGCTCAAGTAGCACTTGCTTTATCTAATACAATTCAAATGCAATTGACTGGAGGAAACACTTTTTCCAATAATATGGATAATGTAGACCCTGCAGACATTGCGCCAAGTGAAAGCCCAGTGAGATGGAGCGAATAGATCCATAATCAGAACCAGAACCCTAATACATATGTGGGTCAACATAATGGCAATAATGGGCGATACAACAGAAATAACCAAAATTTTCAGGATGGTTACCAGACAGGTGCGATCCTGAAAAAGAACTTGAACCACAACCAGAAAAATCAAAGGACCAAACGAAACAACAGATTCAGGAAATAAACGAAGATGAATGTCCAACTTTAAATATAATTGAGAACGCTACAGGAGACTTTAAGATCTTTAATTATTCTTCTACGAGAATTGATCCTGAGTTGGTTAACTTACTAGCAAAGGGTAACACCTTTTTCTTCCAAGTAAACCTCCAAATGTAGTTGAACTAATCTTCGACCTGAAGTTGTTTGTGAGAAAATTAAACCTTGAGGTATTGCTTGGGAAGACAGTTATTAATAACAACCAGAGGCTAAGGGTGTCAAGCACCTTCAACCCACCCTTACACCCAACACTAAGAACATTCGAACAAGTGTGTGAACTTGATTTTAGACATTATCTAACAAAAGTTAGTTCTAATAAGAACTCTAATATGACTACACACAGAAAACAAATGTTAGAATTGTTGAGGAAATCTTCTGTTAGGGTGTTAAAACCAGATAAGGGTGGAGGGGTAGCTATTTTTGATGTAATTGATTACAATAGGAGGATTTACTCCCTGTTACTTAGTGACGCTTATGCTGAAGCCTCACTAAATGAAGTTAATACAGCATATAGCCGTATTAAAAATTACTTTAATGATTTGTTCATCGAATCAATGATTGATATCGACACCTTCAATTTTATCACCCTTCCGTGGCCCAAGATCCCTGTGCTTTTCGGCATTCTCAAGGTCCATAAAGATCTAAAGGATCCACCTATGAGACCCCTCATTGATGGGAGAGGGTCCATTACCTACCCTTGTGCCAAAGTAGTTGACACAATTTAAAAAAAATACCTGTTGTCAGAACCACAGATTTGTAAAGACTCCTGGTCATTCTTGGACAAAATTAACAGTTTCAGATTTGATTCAGAGTTGAATTTTTGACCATAGACGTCAACGATCTGTATACATCAATTCCGCAATCAGAAGGCATCGAATGGGTAAGCCTTATGCTAAAGTCCAAGAATGCCCCTACACAGGAGATATACACTGTGGAAATTTTATTGGATATCATTTTAACAAACAACTTTTTTTTATTCAATGACAAATTTTATCTACAAAAGCGTAGGGTGGCCATGGGGTCACCCTGTGGTGCTAGTTTTGCCAATTTGGTAATGGCATACTGGGAGAAGATACACATCTTTAATAATACCGAACACAGGGTGAGTCTATTGTTCTACACACGCTTTTTGGATGACATTTTTGTCATCTTTAAGGGAAACCAATTACAAGCACAGGTATTTGTCAACTACTTAAACTCTACTACAGAATTTTTGAAGTTTACATCTAACTTCAGCACAAATGAAATAGATTATTTGGATTGTAAATTACTGAAGGACACAATTAACAACAGGTACGTGTCTAAAATATATAGAAAGGAGACATTTTCCAACTCATTCCTTCATTTTTCAAGCTGCCACCCTTTCCACCAAAAACGATCTATTGTGAAAGGTCAACTTATTAGGGCAGCTAGGAAGGTCTCTTTAGACATGGATTTTAGAGCCGAATGTATCCATTTAAGTAATATGTTCCAACAACGAGGATACCCTGAGGATTTGATTCAATATTTGATTATGGAAGTCACCCATAAAAGAAACACAGGTCAGATAGAACCACTATTGAATAAAAGCTTCTTATCAGATAGCATTAGCCATGATTGTAACATCGGAGAACTAACTAGAAATGATTCTCTCCTTCTCGAACACTCACATACGATTAGAACTTGCAAAGATTTTAGAATGAGTTTTATTACTACATTCAACAATAATAGTGAGATAATTTGGTTTATCCTTTATAAAAATTGGGAATTTATCACACTTGATAAGGCCTTTGCTATGGATTATGCCCAGTTACCCAATATAGTATTTAGAAAAGGAGCTAATCTCAAAAGCTTAGTAGAAAGGAATAAGAATTTGTCATTTTGTAAAACTGTAGGAATGACTATATGTGGGGGTTATAAAATGTGTAAACACATGAAGATAGGAGAAACCTTCTATATAAACAGGAAATATAGAGTGAGAGAAAAATTTCACTGTAATTCTAAATTTGTAGTTTACTTGGCTAAGTGTAAATTGTGCCCAGCATTTTATGTTGGAAAAACTGAACGTAGACTACGCGATAGAGTCTATGAACACACTTATGCCATTGAGAGACAGAAGTTAGAAAGTCCTTTAGCAAGGCATATCATGGCTAATGAGAATCATATTTTTGGTTTTAAAGCAATAGACCAAGTTATGATAAACATTAGGGGAGGTCCAGTGAATTGGCTGCTGGAAGAATGTGAGTTAGCTTGGCAGATTAGACTCAATGCCTTTTTAACTCCAGGCTTGAATGAGTCATGTAATATTGTTTGCCTTTTAAAACTTAAAAGTTTAGCTAGATAGAATATGGTGTATGTTTATTGTCCTTGAGGGGTTGAATAATTTACAAGACAATTGATATGTGTAGTACTAACAGCCTTACGACAATCAGTTATGTGTAAATGCTTGAAAACATCGGCTTAGACAGCCGGTTGCTAGGGTAATTTTGGTAGTGCTAGTACTTTACAGTGCAGTGACAAGTTTAATAGTTAAAAAGTTATAAGTTAAGCATTTGAAGTATTGTCGGTTGTAGATTTGTACCTGGACTGATTTAAATATTAGTGAGAACTTGATAGTGAATGATTCACTTTTATGCCACATAGTCCATTGAAGGGGATGTAATCAAACAGCGGCATACAAAACCATCATATGACAAGTGTATCTTTCTACTGTCTTTGCCGCAGGATAATTATTTTTTAAAAAAAAGTTATTTTTTATTTTTTATTTTTATGTTTATTTTGAGGGATTGTATGAAGTTATTTTTACGCTGCTGATTGGGAGAATGTATATCTAGACCGCTGCAATTTGCGTAGTGGTAGCAGCTTGTTTTGATTTAACTACTTAATATTCATGACTTGTAATCACGAAATAGCTCAGCTGACTATTGGTCATATGATTTTTTTATTTAAATTGGTTAAGAGTTTGTTTTTATGTAATCTGAAGAAGTTGCTGTATTACCGGCAACGAAAAGCGCTTCATTAAACAGTTTTCGTACTCTGCAAGTTCTGTTGGGACCCTTGTTTTTATTGGTTTATTGTTGAGTTTCATTATCCCTAGTTTGTCTTACTTATAATCACTCACTGAAAAGTGATACTTACACATCTGTGTGGTGCCCCATGCCCGACATTCCTCGATCCAAAGATTGAGGGTATCCTGCTTCCTCCTCTGGGGGTCATCAAAATGATGTCTGCATTGCTCACCTGTGTGGGGAATGACTGTCACACTGGTTAAGGCCCTGGCAACACTATTCTAGGCTTCAGATTCATATTCTGAGCCTGAATAGTCCTGCTGCAGCAACCTGAACACATGCTTTTAAACTGGGAGTCCAACAAAAATCTTGGACTTCTGGAAACCCCAACACAGTGCCCAAAAGCGCACACCCTCTCCAGCAACTCCAGACATGCCCGCCATAGTTCAAGCTCAATGTCTAATGAGCATTTCCCACAATTGCATTTTATATGCTGCTGTTTCCCGCCTATTGCATGTCTTGTACTTACTGAGAATGCGCACATTTTGGTTTTGCAATATTTGAAAACATTGCGCATTGCTTACCATTGTAGCAAACACAGTAGTTGAGGTTGCGCATTGCCGGGGAGTGGTGTTCAAAGTATGGATATAGTATTTCCTGTGTTTCCAATGTGCAGGTATGCTTTAACAGATAGCTTTATAAACTATATTCAAACAGCTGTCAGGAATGCATGTAGCAGGAATGAGACATTTTTCTTAGTATGTTGTGTATATTACACACTTAAATTGCCACATACAGACACACTCATTTTTGTGATCATATTTCAGTGTTCATATTTGTAAATAATTGCTGTTCACATTAGTACACATATTTGAAAGTTGTACATGGTATGTAACAAAGCATTTTTGGTATTTATTTCTGTAGCGTAGTTGATATTTGGGAACAAGTACTGAGATACCAAGTTTTAAGTGCATGGGTGCAGGTAACACATGAAATTCAGTGTGAATATGTGTTCAGTCATTAAAACAGGCCTTACTTTTGGTTGAGTTTTTACATGGACCTTAATGGCATGAGGACTAACTGGACAGTACCATAAGTAATACGTGCTAATGAGCACTTTCTGTAGCGCACTATCGAGCAGTTGGAGTACGCAATCGATGGCAAAGTGTTTGTGCATGCGAGATATACATTTAAGGACTCCTACTTGAACTTGATCAGTATTTATCCATACTGGCTATGGCAGACACAGCTAACAGATAATATGGCATTCATAAATAGTTTATATCAGAAATGTTGTGTCATAATTGTCTAACTTTAAAAATGTATTTATACTGATTTGTCTGCACATAGTTAAGCGATGAGAAAACACAGGCCTCTGATTCACGGATAAAATTATGAGATTTCTATTAGTTTGCTTTCCTATGTGCAAACACACTAGGAGAAGAGGTGCAGCAGTCGGGACTTTGGATAGAACTGACTGTAAGAAACACACCTGCAGCTTAGCTGACTCTGGGGCAGCAGGTGTTAGAGCTTTGAGTTTTTGTTTCGTGCCCAGATGATACAGGGTTCGAATCCAGCTCTATCTAATAATTTTAAATATGTATTCATGATGCAATTAAATAATTATATAAAAATATAATATAATTATATGTGATTATTTGAAATGTGAGAGGGAATGAATACAGTGAAGTAATGTATATAAACACACAGTACCCCAATGATTTATGTCAACAGTACACATATGGAATTACATATTTATACTGTCATCAGATTAAAAGAATATTTTTTTTAATTAAATTTTAAATATGAGTGCCTTTATTCTATTTTACCTGTCCCTGGGATACAATAAACTCTGTGTAGGCTTTGCGTAGAGCCTACACAGAGTTTACCTGTTAGCATGATGGTGTGTGATGTGCAGCAGTGTGGAATGCACATTAATGAGCTGTTGTGCACCTAAGCTAGGTTTTGTAGCTCAAAACAGTATTACTAGCCAGAAAACCTTGTAAGCAAATGCAGATAGCAATTCCGTGTAAGACAGAGCACCTATGACACATTGATTTGCATGGAATAGCACAGTGATCACCTTTACAGATATCTGTCATTCTGCTAGTGCAACACATCTGCACAGAGGCCATCTTAATGAGAAGACAAATAACCAGTAATAGGGACATATTTGACATAGATATCACATAGGAATGTGTTAGAATCTAACAGTCTGAACATCTTAGAGTCAGAAATGTGGACAAAGCCATAAAAATGGGGGGACAAAGTGCCAGAAACAGGGACAGATGTTTAATATTGCACTTCCAAACTTAGGAAGTAGAAGTTTGAAACTCAAATATCAGTCATCAGTTTCTAACTGCACTATGCAATGACATGCCAATGCCTTGCCAGGAAAAAATGTTATAAGGGAAAGATCACAAATATGAGACAAAAATGGGCACTCTGCACAGATCAAGACAGTTGAGAAGTATGCATTCAAATGTATGTAATATTGAGTCACATCAGTCCAGAGACCATCCCAGTGATATGGCAGAAAGCCACATATTTGATAATGCAAATATTTGGACATCCTGGGAAGATCTGGACAGTTAAGAGGTATGAATGTGGTCCAAACTGTACATGACAGTATACCTACAGTGCAGATTATTGTGATATCCCATTCCGGGCATACTGTACTGAAGCTGTGTTAATGATCTGTAACAGAACATGGGACTGCCATATACAATGATCACTCAGGGGAAGTGTGTGTATTGAATAGGGACACAGATGAATTGTAGGAATGAGCACAGGGAAAGAGTACAGGTGAAACTCCTTCATGTGCAGCAGAAGAGGGCATGTCAATGGAACATGGTTGTAGCAGCAACACCATGCACATATCTATATAGTACAGCATGGACTGTACAGTGAAAATGTGTTGTCTGTAACTCTCACACAAGGTGAGATAACAATGGGGAGGGTGTGTGTGTGTGTGTGTGTGTGTGTGTGTGTGTGTGTGTGTGTGTGTGTGTGTGTGTGTGTGTGTGTGTGTGACAGATAAGCATCTTTTCATGAATAATGCAGAGGTCATCTATCAGGGATCTGACATACAATTGGGGTAGGGTGCATATTGGGAAGCTGTGCAAACTGATATACCTGAATATGAGTGTACTCTCAGCAGAGGTCTCCAGCAAGGTGGCCACAGGTAAAGGATCATGGCAAATATCACAATCCTGAACAATATCAGAATAATACCAGCACTAATCCCATGCCTCTGACATAACACATGTAATGTGAATTGATAAAAAATGAGCCTACACACACACACACACACACACACACACACACACACACACACACACACACACACATGACAACTATTATACATCCACATTATATAAGGATAACCACACACACTGTCCTGGTACTGTAATATCTGAAGAAGGTGTTAGGAAGGACACTGGTATACCTGCATGTGACAGTATGGGCAACAGAGGCTAGTTGCCTTATGTGCATTGCATATATCTATGGCACAATCCACAATGTCACAAATAATATACATTCCATTAATGTTGTCAAACATCTATGTATGCAGTGTGTGCATAAGCTGAACAGGTAGCATGCATCTGGGGGTCTATATCAGAACATCGAAAGTTCATACTTTCAAATGTTCTTACATTGACCCCTATTCAGAAAATGCTGAAAATAGCAAAACAACAGATAACTAAATTTTTTCCTAGGGAAAGAATTTGGTTGTCCATTTCTGTTGTTTCGCTATTTTCAGCGCTGTGGTGGAAAGTTACAGGTCAAGTTCAGATAAGTGTATGACTGGGCATGGGTTAGGTGAGTTAGGGTTAGGGTGCGAGGGAGGTATGTGTGCGATTATGTGGACGTGAGGGTTAGGGCGGGTTAGGTGAGTTAGGGTTAGGGCGCAGGTGAGGTGAGTGTGTGATAGTGACGAACTTTAGGGTTAGGGTTTGGGTTAAGGTAAGTGGATAGTTAGTGGTGTTTGTACAGTTTAGTGTAGGGTTAGCTGTAAGATTTTGGGTGTATGTGTGTGGATTGCTTGGTGTGCTTGTGTTGTGTGTATGTGTTTTGGAACAGCAAATTTTTTCCCTAGGAAAAAATTCGCTGTTCTAAATGTTCGATTTTGTCAGCGTTTGCTGATTAGGGGTCGATCTAAGAACATTCAAAAATGTGAACTTTTGGTGTTCTGATATAGACCCGCATCTGGTATAACAACTTGATTGGTGTTCCACACCATCAGACAGTCATGTATATTCCACAGAAAGACTATCTAGGTATGGACAATAAGCTGGAAGATGTGAAGGGAGGTACATGAAGGGTGCATCGTGTACAGTTATTGGTCTGATGAAGGCTGGGAACCATGATGTTTTTATGGCCTCCGATGTGCATGTTCTTCACTTACCCAGTACTTGTGTTGCATTCAAGGGTGTTGTCAACACCGTGACCACATGCTGGTGGATGTACCACTTATCCTCTACCCAAGGACACAGGTCACAAACATATTGGTCTGATTATAGGGTGTGATGTCCACATTATACTTGGGTAGTATGTCTGTTTCCTGATTCAACAAATTCCTCCATATGTCTAGTCAATGTAGGTGTTGTCATGGCTGTGGCAGCAATCTCTGGTATGTGTTGATACTGTCTGTAGTATGCTAATATCACAGTTGGAGTCAATGATTGCCCAAAAGCTGTAGTTCTTCAGGCAGCTGTTTGGATACAGCATGTGTATGTCGTCTGTGTTGTCCATCACTTAGCTAATGGGCTGGAAGGGGCCTAGCAGACAGCCCTGATGTTTCGACCTGATAATTGGGCCTGAAATATATCTCACATCACACATTTTGACATAATGAGATGCCACGTATGTCTTACACTAGTCTACTCATTTGGTGATATAGCCACATAAAACAGTGTAGATTGAATACCTCAGTGCGGCTTTGTGTCAAATGCCTTGACCTATTAAAGTTTCACAAGATGATACTGTTGCCATCATACATACCCTCAATTACCTCTTTGAGGACATCTATCAGATGTAATGGACCTGATGTAGAAGTAACAACTCACAAAGGTCTGTTGCACACACCAGGAATATTACTAGTGGACATGGAGAAGAGGTCCATGATGACAGTTGAGGAGAGTCAGGAAGTCTCTATACATACATGCATCAGGTGCTGTCCCCCAACTCAGGTGGATGTATGTTGATGTACACCCTTGTATGGGAACATAGGTCATGTGCAGGGTGTGTTGAACTGTGTATGCAACTGTATCAGGAAGGTGTATGTGTTGGGTCACACCATAGGTGATCTGTGATGTTGTCACAGCACATTGATTCTGTGTGATAGGTCTGGATGAAGGTAAAACAGTGCATACTGCCTATTGTGATCTCACCTAGGGCTTTGACACAATCACACACTCAGGTATCATTGAGAAAACCCCCAAGCTGGGGGTTAAAAATTTCATCAGTTGACAGGTAAACAGTTGGTTCACTGACAGAACACACCGTGTGAAAGTTGATGAATCAACCTGTACCAGTAAAGATGTCACCACTGGCAAACCCCAGAGATCTGTGCTTGGCCCTTCCCTGTTTGAACAGTATTTATCAACAGTTCAGACTAAAGCATATGGCCTTTGGCTTGCCAAGTTTGCTGATTCTTGCATATTGTGTGCAATTATTGAGTCCACCAACGGTGATAACATTGTGCAGGAGGAGCGAACATACACAACTGAATTGTGACAAAAGCAGATGGTGTGCAAATAAATGCAGAAATGTGTGTTTGTAATGTTGTCTGTGTGAAAAGTGGAGCTCCATATTAATCACAGCACTGACAACAGTCTTGCTATGCAGAAACCTAGCGATGAAAGGACTAGGAACACATTTAGATAGCAATCTGAACTTTAACCACCAAGTGTCCACACTGCTATTGAAAGCATATGTTGTGCACATCATAAGTCACGCCATGATATTGAGATCTTAGGATTGTGTGACAGAGCTGTAATCAAATGTCATTACAGCTCACGGGAAACATGTAGGAGCTAAAGAGACCACAGGGCATTCTCAACAAGATAACACAGGGCCTATACACCATGCCATGATGTATGTAGATAGATTAAAAGCCATGTCACTGTAAACTTTATTGTATAGGATGAGGTGACTTCTGCCTGGCCTTCATGCCAGTCTCTGACCCTGCCCTCATGGAAGTACTGCATACCCACAAATGTGATATAGCTGATGAAATCAGCAGTGTCAGTTGAGAAGATGATAACAATGTCCCATATGTTGGTGTAACATGCCCTCTGTAATGTCAAGCAACAGCTGACACATACACCCAGTTGACTCCAGTGAGAATAGAACCTCTACCTATCCAGCTGCATAGACTACAGAACACAGTACTTTATGCAAGTTCCACAGTTCAAGTCTGACTTGGAGTGTGTCAGACAACATTTTATAGCTAATGACATTAGCAGGATCTGTTGAGGAGAAAATAGTGTCCCACATGCTGGTGTAAAATTCTCTCCTTAATGTCAAGCAACAGCTCACACAGCCACACACTTGACTCCAGTGAGAACAGAATCCCTACCTAAGTACATGGACTACAGAGCACAGTACATAATAAAAGTACCATAGCAGAAGTATAATTTATACAGGAGTGCAGGTGAAGTTATAGTAGATGACATCAGCAGGCCATGTGGGGACAACAAGTTGGGAAGCCTGCATAGGCACATAGCTTCATAGGTTCATATGAGGCTACTAGCCTAATAGCACCAGGGTGTTTAGAAGCCTAGCTGTGTAAACACACGAGTACCCTTAATGAGCAGAGTTGAAGGATCGCTTTTAGCACAGCGTGTTTGTGAGCAGCAGCAACTGGGTCTATCCATGAAGGAAATAAGTACCAGCCCAGAGGTGACTTTACAGTCACCCAACCAGTTGTCAAGGTTGCTCTTGAACAGGGTTATTGAGGAGCACTGCTTCACACACAGTGGGAACCTATTACAGATGAGTTTGAATAATTTTGGGATACATCTGTCTCCCCAGCATGTTCTTTTTATGTCACAGGCTAGGTTGAGAACCATGTGGCAAATTATTCTTGTCCCATTTGAATTGCAGGCATCCATTATTTCCAGAAGATCAGAGTCTGAGACTGCTCTGCAGGGATGCCATAGGTCACTTCTCAACAACCTTCATGATAACGAGTACAGTGACAGGTATGTCAGTCTTTCCATGTATGTCATGTTTGGAGGCCTGGGAATCCCCTGGCACAACACCATGTTCTCTCCAGTTACTGCAGGTGTCTGGTGAGGTACAGAGAGATATGAGCATTGTACTCAATTATTGGTGTAATAAGGGTAGAGTACAAACAGCAGAGGTATGACTACTCTGGTCTTGGATGTGATGTCCATATGTATGATGTGTGCAATGCAGATTGTGTGAGTCACCACTATAGGCACATAGTGATGAAAGTGTAGATTGCTATCAACAATTGTTCCCAACTCTCTCAACACTGTGTTTAACCTTAAGGGGTGCTATGTATATCATAATTAGCAAGGGTACTTCATTGACAAAGGTGATAAAGAGTCATTGTATACTTAAAGTTCAGCACGTAAGTTTGTCACCAATCATCAGTCTGTGTCAGCCCCTGCTGTAATATGTTATCATCATTGTAGGGACTCTATGTGAGTGCATTCAGTTAACAGTCATCTGCAAAAGTGGTAAGCCACAGGCCATCTCCTGTTGCCTGTGCTTCAGGAAAGTATTTCCCAAATAGTTGAAGGCCCAGCACACATCCTTTTGGTATTCTACTGGTGAGAGGTCTAGTGGTGGAGGTGCAGTCCCTAACTTTGAGTGTGTGCATTCTGTCATTGAGTCACTTGACTATCCATCTAGTACTGTATGGCCTAATTCTCAGATAGGAGATCTTCACTCTGAGACATGAATGGGGATAGTTTTAAAGGCCTTGGATAACTCAACATATGTGGTACGCCCTGTTATCCCTCATCCAGGTCTTTGGGTGAGTATCCAAGAAGTCCACAAGGGTCAATAAGCAAGATCTTCCCTTGAAAAAAACAAAATGGGTAGGGTCAAGTGTGTCTAAGGTCACCAATGTCCTTGTGGATATGGTCTATGCTGATTCCTGCTCTAGCCTTGCAGATAGGTTTTTATTTTTTTGCATATGGGTCAATAGTTGTAGTTCTGCATGTTACCAGATTGATGTGCACTGCATAGTACACACCATTTTATATTACATTTTGTATTGTGGTTGATATATGTGCGGAAAATGTACTGAGACCCAGGGTTGTAGTGCTGGGGGGTGCCAACACATGGATGGATTTTAAATATGTGACATATGGTTAGATAGGGCCCTCAGCTTGTAATGTTTCTACATGTAATTTCATGACACACAAAGAAAATGGGCAGTAAACAACAGTAATAAAGCATAATATATACATTTTCATTGTGAGGCGAGCAGTGGGTTTGTGCAACAGTTAGTAAGGTGCATATGCTTTACCAGAAAGGCTCATCCAGACTCTGTATCAAATCATACACATACCATCACAAAATCAAATCATACAACACACAACATTAAAGACAAAAGGCTCTGATCAAAATTCCAAAGCGGACAGCAGAGGCAACCAAAGCAGACAAACCCAAACCCTGCAACACTCAGAACACAACAACTGCAACATAAACCTCACAGTCAGAGTGTCAAACAACACAATACCCTTAAGGCCAAACACAATGACAGACACACTAGTCACACACTGACTATATCACACACACTGACGTCCACCCGCCCACCAGACTGAGAAAGGAGAAGGTCACAGTAAGCTGCCTGTCGGGCGCTAGAATCCCAAAGCACTCGCAAGTCTCAGGTCTCTCAACAAAAGGTACAACATGACCAGTCATTGTCCACGCTGGTGTAAACCCACTCCGAGACGCACTCCTTGACCAAATGAAAAGATGGATTGCTCTGATTATGTAGCCCAGGCAGGTATGACCCTGACCCTTGAGCAGTATCCTACCTTCACCAAGAATGATGCCAGCCACAGAGATAAGATGATCAGCTTTAACAATTGGCTTAAACTCTAACTCAAATGCCATGGAACAACTAGTCACCATCCCACATCACTGGTGAGATCAGATCACAAGCTGGTCTCATCCCACCCCACCTGAAATAAAAAGGAAAACAGTACTCTCACTTACAAATGCCTTCTACCAGCACCTGCAGGACTGCATGGATAAGGCAATCCTGGTGGACCCCAGCCATAAACAAACTCTACAACAAACTTAAAAGGTAAGACATTGATCACTATAAGTAAAACTAAGAGCTCTCATAAAATCATCCAAAGCAAATTTAAACTCCCAGATATGCTCAGAACTAGTTCAAAATGATGTGAAGATTACTGATCCTACAGACATTGCCAACATACCCCAAACAGCATCCATGCCACAGCTAGGACAGCTGTTTAATCATAGTCTTACCTCTGTTGACAAGGGTATCATTGAAAACTCATCAGCTTAAATGTTAACCTATACATCACAAGATGGGTTGCAAACTTGTCAGACTCAAAGCCTGTCACAATACAAGCAAACACAGGAGGGTTATTTGCAGATGACTGCAAACACAGATATCCTTCAGAAGGGTCTCACAGAAACAGATAACTGGTGCCAAAAGTTAAAGACCCAGGTTGATTGAGGGATTCTCATCTAGATCAAGTACAAGGCCATGTCAAACCCAGATTTGATGAATATGCTTCACCTCAAAAATCTAGATCCGTCAGAGCCACATCAAGAGAAATCTTGACCAATGGATGTTACCTCAGTGTCACTGCTCCACAGAGGCACAGCAAAATAATGGGTATAGTTCCCCTGCCCTCGGGCAGATAGCCTAGTATGAACCTATGAACCTAAGATACACGTTTGCACTCTGCTAAGTAGTGCGCAAATGTGAGCTGCATTCCTAAAGTCTGACAGTTAGTACTGAGTCTCTGGAATACACCTGCTACTTAACTTACTCTGTGGCAGCACATGTTAATGCAGTTAATGCAGTGATACATTCCATTTTTGGGGCCAGATGTTACTGGGTTTGAATGCAACTGTATTTAATACTTTCAACTACTTTTGTATTACCTTTGCTGTGAGTTGGTGCTCAATGCACACAGTTGAGCAATAATGCATTAAAGAAAAGAAATTGGGAAGACAGGAAGTGGTGAAAGGGGAGCAAGCAGGGGGAAGAACAAATGGAAAGCAATACAGGATGCAGGGGAGGTAGAAAAGAACCATAGCTATTCATTTCTTCAACAGTTAAAAAATGATATATGCAGAATATTAGCTGAATCTGGACTCCCACCTCCAGAAAGAGGGGTGACAACAACACAATCATGTTGTATAGCCAGTTTGACCAGATCAAGTCTGTCAAGAAGACATGTGTGTGAAATGGAGAGCTATGTATGGGATGATTTTTTTGTGGGACAGGTGCCCATTTTTTCTGAGAGAGAGAGAAGAATGCTGGGGAAGGGACAAAGGTATGTCTGGATATGGTAAGTTGGGTAGGTGATGAAGCAATTACAAACAGACAATACAAACAAGGCAAGAGACAGGGACAGTGATGGAAACAAGAGGTCAGTGGACACCATAGATGGGGTGAGGGTGGGGACATCCAGGACCCATGGTTGTCAGGCTGGGTGACAGTGAGAATCAAGTCCTCACCCACAGGACTGACGTCAATGTCACCTCACTCTGCCACTGGCTGGAGCACTTGATGTCTCCTAGTCTTTCTCCTGGTACTATGTAAAATGAGGGAAATATGCCTCTCCAGCTGATGCAGACATACACCAACAATGCGGCAAACAACCCTACGCATCATCCCTGACAACTCGTTGCTGGTAATAAATTCACCACCTCTGCCACTGTTCCCAGAGGGAACCACTGGACTATCCTCCAGAGCAGGACTACCTGAGGGGGCAAGTAGTGCAGGGGCAGCAGAGGTGGTGCTGCTAGGTTGGTTGCCATTTGTGCTGGGCAATGGTGCCATAACTGGTGGAGTGGGGGTAGGCAAATCCTGTTGGACAGACCTACCCCACTGTGCTGTGGAGCATTTCGTGATGTGGTACACATGGATGACACAGGCTCATTTTGATGGTACATAATAAAATAAAACAAAAAACTTAAAAAAATAAAAAAATAAAATGAGAGATAAGTGTTGGGGTGAGAAAAAGGAGGAAGCTACTAAATGATAGAGCAAAATCCCAAAAAGGGAAGGCATCACTGATCAGTATTAGCAAAAAACTACGGGCACTCATAAAATTGTCTAAGGCCAGCTTCGAGAGAAAAATTGCACAGGACACTAAGGATAATCACAAGGCTTTCTTTAGTTATGTTAGGAACTTGGGTGGTAATTCCCAGATATGCTCAGAATTAGTCCAAAATGACAAAAAATACACTGAACCCACAAACATTGCCAACATCCTAGCTGACAGGTTCAGCGCAAACTTCTCCCTCCCACCAAAGGGCAAATATCTATCCCAGCAGAGTGCTGCCCCCCTGACATCTCAGATGCTCAGGTAAGAGCTGCCCTCTCCAAAGCAAAAAACACAGCATCAATGGGACCAGATGGTGTCCCAGGCTGCATCCTACATGAACTCGAAGAAGAGCTAAACCCAAACATAAAACTACTGTTCAATCTCAGCCTTACTACAGGATATGTGCCCAAAGAGTGGCGTACAGCAACAGTGGTCCCTCTCCATAAAGGTGGTGCCTCAACAGATCCTGGAAACTATCTCCCCATAAGCCTGACTAGCTTGGTCTGCAAAACTATGGAAAGGATCATCATGGACCTCATAAATAAAGATATTGGGGACCTACAGACACTGGATCCTACCCAGTTTGGCTTTGTTAAGGGCAGATCCTGCCTCTTAAACCTGGCTGATTTCTTTGAAACAGTCACCAAGGCCATTGACGAGGGGAAGGTGGTCCACACAGCCTACCTGGACCTCACAAAAGCCTTCAATACAATACCCCATGTGGGCATTATAGATAAGCTCACCAGCTTAAATATAAACCCCTATGTCACTAGATGGATTGCAAACTGGCTCAAGGACAAAACCCACATGGTTAGAATTGCTGGAGCCATGTCAGACTCCAAATCAGTTACAAGTGGTGTCCCACAAGGCTCAGTCCTGGGACCTCTCTTGTTCGGTATATATTTCTCGGAGGTACAGGCCAACACGGAAGGACTGTGGCTGACCAAGTTCGCAGATGACTGCAAACTGGGCGCCATAATCGACTCTCCAGCCGACACAAGCATCCTCCAAAAGGGCCTCATAGAAACAGACAACTGGTGCCAGAGCCATGGCCTCAAGCTAAATGCCAAAAAGTGTATAGTCATCCCCTTGGCAAAAACAAAGTGCCCACAAATTACCACATAGGTGGTAATCCATTAAGTACAGAAGAAGTAATTAGAGACCTGGGGACCCAAGTTGATAGCAATCTCTCATTTGACAACCACGTGGCCAAAGTGGTTAGAAAAACATTTTATATAGCCCACCTAATCATGAAGGGATTCACATCTAGATCAGGGGAGGTCATCGTGCCTCTTTACTCATCCCTCATCAGGCCCATAATTGAGTACAATGCCCTTTTGGGATGTACCTTACCAGACACCTGCAGCAACTGAAAAGACCCCAAAAGTACCACACCAAGAGGATCAAAGGGCTCAAACAGATGCCATATGCTGCCGGTTAAAGAAACTCCAGCTCTACTCAGTGGCATACCGCCTGTTCAGAGGCGATCTGTGCCTGGCATATAAAGCCATGTCCAACCCGAATTAATGGACATGCTGCACCTCAGAAAATCCAAATCCCATCGAGCTACGCTCGAGAGACTTGAACCTCAGCACTGAAATAAATAGGACATGCTGGAGGGACAGATTCATAACCCAGAGGCTCCCTTCACTCTGGAATAAAATCCCAGTCCAGGTTAGGCAGAGTCCCTGATTGACTCTATTCAAGAGGAATCTTGATGAGTGGATGGGAGATCATAGTTTTACCCCGGGTATCACTTCTGTGTCACTGTTAGACAGAGGCACAGTATACTAACCTCGAAAAAGGGTATAGCAAAATTAATTTAAAATGGGTGGCGAAAGCCAAACACACTCTGGCTAGGCTTATAAATGTGCTAGGGCAGATAGCCTAGTATGAACCTATGAACCTATGAAAAAGTAAAAGAGATGTCACATACAATGTATTCATATAATTATTTGACTCTATTATCTTAAACTTTACTCTTAAGACTACAACCCTTAACAGATAACTTTTACTTTTAAGACTACCATCTCCTAACAGATGCACACTATACTACAGATTGCAGCAAGTACTCACTTACATGTGTATATATTGCATATATGTGTTTCAATTATACAGATTACAGCAGGGTATGTGTGCCACTATCATATAGCCTTTACTTCAAACCTTTAAGATACGCATAATTGAAGAATTAACAGTATTGTATACTTGGGAAGTGTGGTATTTGAACCCACAACCTCTGACATCTAATATTGTACTCTTGCTTTGTGCTACAGACTAATGCATGCTTACTTGCTTTTACAGTTGAGATATGCATGCACAATTTGATACAACTCTATAAAATACCAAAAAAAGCTATCTTTAGTTTTTAATGCTACAATAACACTACTCTTCTGTCGCATACATACCACATGCCTCCCTCAGCCTCGCCAATCTAAAGCCATGGGTCATAACATTGACCTCCCTTTCCATGCAAGCTACGGAAAAAATAGAACTGAATACCATTATGAATACCAGTCTTGCCTATATTCAGCTTTTAAGTCTTACAAGTACTCTCTTTAGTTGATATGTACACAGATGTGGGATGTCTGCAGTCCTGAATTCCATGATCCAACAGTCAAGGGTAGCCCTCTTCCTCCTCCGGAGGTCATTGTAATGATGCCTACATTGTTCACCAGTGTGGGGCATGCTGGTGGCACTGACTACACCCCAGGCTAAACTAGCCCAAGGTTCTGACTTATACTGGGAGCCAGAATAACCCCCTGAAGCAGCCTGGCCCTGTGGTGTTTCACTAGAAGTCCAATACAAATCTTGGACTCCCGGACACCCCATCTCAGAGCCCCAAATCTCACACCCTCTCCATGAACATCTGCCATGTCTACCATGGATAAAGATCAATGTAGACTTTTTCACACCAATTCCATTTACCGCATTTACTGGGAGTGTGCACACTCTTGGAAAATGTTGTGGACCAGTTACTATTGTGCAAACATGTTGGTCGACAGTGCATACCCCCGAGCCCTGTGTTTGCACAATGGTAAGTGGTGGGCAACAGTGGCAAGTAATGAGAAATTACACAGTTGTGTGTGTGTGTGTGTGTGTGTGTGTGTGTGTGTGTGTGTGTGTGTGTGTGTGTGTGTGTGTGTGTGTGTGTGTGTGTGTTAGGCAAATGTGAAGGCCCTGCCAGTCCAGATAGCAGAAATATACTTACAGGAACATAGTGCACAATATACCCACAGTCTTACATTTGAAAATAATGTGATAATACATAATGGGAATTGAGACAAAAGTAAAAGTGTGTGAAATATGCTGTGTTCAAACCCAGGAACATGTCTATGGCAGGCATACACTTACACCTGTTGCCACAAGATACTTGAAAAAACATTTGTCTATGTTGCAGTTCACTGCTGTCAGGGCCCTGTCTGCTTCCTGGTGGTTCCAGATTTTTATTTATTATTTGTTACCTGGGAAAGTCTGACTTGGAATGAAGCCAATTTTCATGGGAGGCCTGGGGAGAAATGCTCCAGATGTATGCCTTTGTAACACGGGATGAAACTGTAGCACCAAGAGGGAACCCACATGAATGCATGGAGGACATGCAGACTCCACACAGAAGGCACTCCAGCCAAGAATTGAACTGGAGAACCTATTGCTGTGAGGCGACAATGCTACCATTGCACCACTGCGCAATTCTTTGTCCAATTTGCTTACTGTTGAGCTTTGCAAAAACCAGATAAACACAACCAAACATGCTATTCATTTTTCTCTGTTTCCTGTAAACACTGGCAAAGTATGCAGATGATACTACCTTAATCTGTGCTGCACAAAACATTCCCACCCACCCACCTGCAAACAACTCAACTAGCATTCTCTGATGTTGGAAGCTACCTTACCAAAGCCCAACTTATCCTCAATCCAAAGAAAACTCAGCTTATGATTATAACCAGTTCTAACAAAAACACTGATAACAGTCAATTCACTATCTACTCCACAAATGCTACTCCAATCGCTCCAGTGGCACAGGCTAAGCTATTGGGAATAATCATAGACTCCCACCTAAAATTTGATAGTCATCTCAACTTAACTATTAAAAAAGTACATGCCAAACTGGGATCACTCTACCGTATCAAACCATTTCTTACCAACAACACAAGATCAGCCATTGCTCGCTCCCAACTTCTATCCACCCTACTCTATGCATCTCCCATTTTGACTAATCTCAACAAAACTGAACTAAGGAAAATGGAAGCCTGCTAAAACAGAATCACCCTCTTTGCTGCAAATTGCTCATATAGAATTCATCACTGTACTGCTTTGAGACAGCTCCACTGGTTGAACTGCCCAACCTCCTAACCTACAATCAGCTCTGCCTCTGTCATTCTATCTATTACCTCCCCAATAAGTGTCCTGCCCTCAAAAACCTAGTACAACATCACTCAGCCAAAAGGCCTCTTAGATCATCAAGCAAGCTACAATAGCTTTGGAGACACACTATATAGTAGTTCAGTGGCTAAAAAAATGGAACTCTCTCCCCACTAGCATACAAAACACATTGTCCAAAGCCTCCTTTAAAAACCTCATTAGGCAACATCTCAAGCAAAGTTGGCAGTGCCATGACTGCTCCCCAGGCTAGTGAAAGCAGATAAGGTACACATACTAAACCTAGAGTACTTGATAATAGTTTTCACTCTTACTCACAAACACTGGCTAATGTACAGTGCATGTGCTGTACCTGTGTACTATGAATGTATTCTAACTATGTTCCAAATTTCAGCTGTACACCACAAATCTATTAATTATCTTTATTTTTAAAATAATATTGTCTTGTTTGTTCTCTCCACTGTAACTGTTGATGTGCTGCACACCACTGTAAAAACATGTCTATTGTAATTTGTGTGTATACTGATCATGTCTAAATATCTAAATGTAGCTGTAATTTTTCTATGTGGAGCTTTTCTCCCCAGACCTCTGCTGAAAAAGGGCCTTTTCGGCTCAGTCAGACACCTCTGGTTGACAAATGTAAAATAAATAAATTAAAGTGAGAGAAAAGGATTCTAACCCAGTACCATCTGGATGCAAAAAGGAATGCATCAGTGCATTAACATGTGCTGCCACAGAGTAAGTTAAGTAGCTGGTGTGTTTCATAGACACAATACTAACTATCAGACTTTAGCAATGCAGCTCACATTTGCACACTGCTTAGCTATGCACAAACATGTATCTCACATGTGTATACACTTTGCTAACCATTGAGCAAACCTGCTGCTGAGCTATGGAAAACTACATATTAAGTATTACTGCTGTTTATTGTCCATTTCTTGTGCATGACATGACATTACATGTAGAAACATTAAAAAATGAAGGCCTTATCTCACACTATGTCATATATTTACAATACATCCATGTGTTGCCACCCTCCCTCCCCACAAGCACTGCAATCCTGGTGTCTTAGTATTTTTTACACACATTTATCACCAACACTGCAAAAAGTAACATCAAATGTTGTGTTATATGCAGTACATATCAATCTGGTAATGTGCAGAACTACAACTATTGATCCATAAACCTAACAAGGCTTTTCTGCAAGGCTGGAGAAGGGATCAGCCTGGACCTTATCCACAGGGACACAGTGGACCTTCAACACACTTGAGTTAACCCATGTTATATTTGTCAAGGACAGATCTTGCCTATTGAACCTCGTGGACTTCTTTGATACTGACCCCAGAGAACTGGATGACAGATAGCAAGAAATACTGCCTATGTTCAGTTGTCCAAGGCCTTTGACACTATCCCCCATTCATGTCTCATAGTGAAAATGTCCCCTCTGGGGATTAAGCCATACAGTACTAGCTGGATAGCCAACTGTCTCAGCAATAGAACACACACTCTCAAAGTTGGGGATTGCACCCCACTAGCCACTTATCATTGGAATACCCCAAGGATCTGTGCTGGGCCCTCAACTGTGTGGAAATTACTTCCCTGAAGTGCAGGCAATGGTAGATGATCTGTGGTTTACCACATTTGCAGATGACTGCTAACTGGATGTACTCATAGATTCCCCCATTGATGGTAACATATTACAGAAGGGGCTGACGGAGACAAATGATTGGTGACAAACTCACAGACTGAACCTTACAGCAAACAATGCCTTATTGTACCCTTTGGCAAAGAAGTACCTCTGCTAATTAGGATGTACATAGCACCCGTCTCAATTCAAACACAGTGTTGTGAGACTTGTGAACACATGTTCATAGCAATCTACACTTTCATCACTATGTGTCCATAATGGTGAGACATGGTTTACTATCAAAATATCGACGTTCATATACATGAATGATTGATATTCCAAAAATGATGTCATCCTGCATGAATACTGAGTGAAAATGTCAAGATTGACATCAACAGATGCAACATTTATATTGAAACTGGAATATGATGGCAGTGGACGTTAAACACCTACACTGTCATTCACGTTTTAGCAAGAGGGCAAGCCCCCCTCCACCCCTCTGTGGGGGGCTGCGCCCCACAAACCACCTGCAAATTACATATTCTAACTCTGAGCTCACACTACAGTGAGGAATGGGATACATTTCCCAATCTGCACTGTACTACAACTCTACTCATAACATTGAGTTGATATCAGCGAATGCACACTTTCATTCGGTGGTATGTAATCTTGATCTCCTAACGTTCAGCAACACAGAAAGTTGACTAACTAATGTTCCACTTTCCGTGTTCACTGAACTAATGTTCAACATTTTGATAATAAACTGTGAGACACACATTCTGCTTTGCAGACCTCATACATGTGGAAATCACATCCAAGACCATGGAGTTCATAGCTCTGTTGTACTCCACCCTTTTCAGACCACTAATTGAGTACAAGGCTCCCTTCTGTCTGTACCTCACCAGACAACTGCAACAACTGGAGAAAAAATAGAGGTTTGTGACTGGGAGAATGCAGGTCCTCCAAACATTACATATGTGGAAAGACTAAAAGACCTGTCACTATACTCAGTATCCTGCAGGATGCTGAGAGGTGACCTATGCATGACCTACAGAAAAATCTTATACCCTCCTCTACTGGAAATGCTGGACATCTACAAATCAAATGGGATAAGAATAACTTGCCCCAGGGTTCTCAAGCTAGCCTATGACATAAACAGAACATATTGGGGAGACAGATATATCCCCCAGCAACTCACACACCTCTGTAATAAGCTCCCACTGTGTGTGAAGCAATGCTCCTCAATGATCCTGTTCAACCACAACCTTCACTACTGGTTGGGTAGTTGTAAAGTCACCTCTGGGGTGGCACTTGTGTCCCTCAAAGACAGGCCCAGTTGTTGCTGCTCACACAGTTGCTCTGCTAACAAAGACCATCTAAATATGCTTAATAAGGGTACTTGTATTTTTATACAGCTAGGCTTCTATTGTCTCATGTATAGTGATAGCCATGTACTTCTAAAACGTACAAATACAATATATGAGAGATGCAACTATACAATGAATCTAGAATAAATGCTGTCTCTCTCAGGTAACAACATACCATATATAAAACAAGTTGTCATCACACACACTTCACCTCCTCAACAAACCAAGTGCACAACACATAAACCCACATATGCAGAGGTATTCATTAGAAGCTTACCAAAAGAGCAGAGACCTCACAAATGCAAACCTCCTGCACACATTAGAGTCCCAATAGAACATACTACACATAAAAACATATGTATCAGTGTCTCGCCCATCAAGCCCTTAAGGCAAAACACCTCAAAACCAATATCTTTGTTATAAGCCATTCAATAGTGTGACACACAGATGTCACCCTCACCAAGTTGTACAAGGAGAAAGTCATGGTCAGCTGCCTGTCGGGTGCCAGGATCTGCAAAGTCACTCACTCACTCATGTCTCTCAACAACAAGCACAGTTACACCTCTGTTGTACTTCATGTTGGAGCAAATGACTGGAGATGTACCTCAATGGGCTGTATGAAGAGAAAGATATGACTGAGCTCTCAGATTATATGCCCCAGACAGGTTTGTCTGTAGCCCTAAGCAGCATTCTACCTTCACCCAGGATGATGCCTCAATACAAACAACAGAATTGTTGACTTCAATAATTGGCTTAGCTACTGGTGTCAATCCAGGGGATCCAGTATTTGTCGGCCTGGGATGATATGGTTGACAGACCATGCTGCTTTGCCAGGGATGGTCTTCATCTCTCACCTCTTGCCTTTCACTTACTGGCCAAGGTACTTGCCTCCCCCATAGTGCCTTTTCTAGGCAATGTCTTAAGACCAAAATTCCTGATGTAAAAATATCCTCAAAAGACAAACTCAACGTTATGTTGCTTAATGCTAGGAGTCAAACCAGAAACTATACTCAATGGAGGTACTTCTTACTTGGGAAGATGTAGATGTTTGTGTGCAGTCACAGAGACATGGTTTAGGGCCACAGAGAGTACTTTGGTCAGGAAAGGCTATAATGCCTTCCACATGTTCAGGTCACAAAATGAATGTGAAAGAACTAAAGAAGGAGGTGTAGCCATCTTCATAAAAGACAAATACACCTCCAGACTGGTTAAGCAGTATGACTCCCTAGATCTATTCCAAGTCAAATTAACTGTAGGAAAGGCCCCTCTCCATGTCATTGTTAGCTACAGATCCACCAGCATGAACCATGGAAACCACACAGTGCCTTCTTGGACCTATTTGTGTCACTCATAATACAGCCAAACACCCTAGGTGTGGGTGACTTTAACTATGCTTCCATCGATTGGGATACATATATGAGCTCTGCTCTGGAACAGTTAGTCCACACCCTGACAAGGGTCTCAAATGTCTTTGACTTAGTACTCACCAACATGGGAGATCTCTGCACCACTGCATGTGAGAGATCCTCCCTGGTAAGGTCTGAGCATAAAGCAGTCATGTTCAATGTAACAATCGTATCTGACCCCCCCCCCCGGATTCAAAAGGTTGAAAAATTTCTCCAAAGTAAACTATAGCCTTCTATGTGATGGCATAAATAGTTTCAAACCTCCTGTCAATACTGACAGTAAAGATGCCTATATGGAGGTGTACACAAATGCCTTGTCTAAACACCTTTACAAGTGTATAGACTTAGCTGTACTAAAATGGATCAAAACTTGTTCACAAAATAAACAAGCCACCCTAGTGAACATCTAGTATAAATATATTATGCAACAAGAGAAAGAAACTGATGTCAACAAATAAGAAGGAACAGTTTCAGCAGAAGAACACCCTCCATAGTTTGAACAAGCAAATTAGACATCTTGTAAAGTCCTCTAAAGCTAATTGTGAAAGAATTAGCAGCCATAGCTAAGGATAATCACAAGGCATTCTTTAGTTATATTGGCACTGTAAAAGGAAAGGCCCAGCTTTGCACAGAATTTATAGTGGACAGTACCACTCAAACTGAACCTGAGGACATCACCAACCTGTTAGCAGACAGGTTTGACAGAAATTTCACACCCATGTCTCCACCAGTCATACCCCAAAGCATACCTGTCACCAGTTGTCTACCTATTATCTCCAAGAACAGGTCATAACCACACTTACCAAGGCCAACAGCACAGTCTCTATGAGACCAGATAACATCCCAGGCTGCTTACTAAATGGTCTAAAGCAACAGTTAGTGGAACCACCGGATACTCTCTTTAACCACAGTATAAGTATTGGCTTTGTCCTGACAGAGTAGAAAACAGCAACCATAATCCCCTTGCACAGAGGGGGCCCCTCAACCAACCTGGGCAACTATACACCCTTAAAGGGAGAGTGTCAAAGATGCAGGTCCCAGAACACTTCATTTTTTTTCCACCAATGCGTACTTTAACTAGTATAAAATGCATCTGTGTCACTCTTTCTGCACATTCCCCCTTAGTTTTTTACAAATTTCACTGTTTTTTACTCCAGGAGCATCCCGCTCTCAGTCTGGTTAGCATAGTACCACCCTCAGTGTGACGTTAGCATACACATCCCCTTCCCTACCCTCAGCTCTTTAAATATGACCTTTCCCACCACTATTTTCCTTCCCTTGGGAAAAAGAACACAACCCTGCTGTGGTTCCGATCCTTTATTTAAAAGAAGTATTTACACAGGCTGAATAACCTCCTCGGTAAGATCAAACTTTTATGTGCCGATCATACTTTTCAACTGACAAGATTATCGCGAAATGTCCAGATTTCTGCCTCATATTTTGATCCTTCCTTCATAAAATTATCATTTTCTGGCAAATTACTGGCAAACCATTATTAATTTTTATTTAAAAAATAATGACAGGTGTTTTAATTTCAGATGTGATCCTGTTTAGACAAATCGTGCTAATGCATAACCTGGTATTCTATTAAGTTTTAATGTTTGTAATGGAAATAATTAAAAAGTTTCCCTATTTTGGACCTTCGTCCCACTTTTTGTAATGGTTTAGTCCAGAGTTATTGCTCTAAGAGGTATGAAATGTATGATGCCGATCTGCTGCTGTAACTAACTTCATTATCTTCATGCAATG
>NC_056725.1:1659585267-1659592908 GCF_019279795.1 Protopterus annectens | reverse complement strand
GGGAGCTGGTTTCTCCCTCTTTCTCCAGATGTTCAATAAGAATCTCCACTGGCACAGCTATAGGGTTAAGATCTCAGCTGAGGGGGTCACACCAAGACCTCTAGCACCCTCTCTGTCCAACCAGTGCTTCATGTCCCTGCTCAAGTAGATGACACATACAGACTTCAAGCTTTGATTTATATACAAACACACAGACACTCCTGGAGAAGGTTGGCACAGGTTTACTAGCTATGCCCCCTTCTGACCAGAGTATAAGGTAGTTACCACTGCCACCAACCCCTCTTTGTCAGCTACTTAAGGCCCTTACAAAGGGTGACCAATCCCACTGTGTAATGTTACTATTATCTGTTAGATATTATGAATATAAGGCTGAAATTAATTCTGTTGTAAATATGCTGAAAGAAAAAGCGTGCTTAAATGCAGAAACAGAGTTTAGTAATATGTGATCAGCAACCATACTAAATGACTGTGGCTTAAAAAAATAAGGAACTTACTTATGAGTGTATTACACACACATCAAGAAAACTGACTTCTTACAGACATGACAAGAATGTAATCTGCTTTCACTGGACAACAGGACATGTTTTTCTAAGAAAGTTTAAAAATGTGCTTTTCTAATCCACAAGGCATTTCCTTGAAGATAGTTTACTTATCAGCATTTGCACAAGAACAGATGTGTTAGCATTTGCGTCATCAAGCCAGTATCTTTCCAAAACCTAGAGGGTGTGTGTTTAACTAAAATATGTATAAAAAGTCTGTATTAAATCTAGTTATGTTAGAGGTATGGTAGGGACACAAGTCCTGAGGTAAATGTTATATCTCTCACATCATCTGTACTATATGAGAAGTAAAGTTGGAACAGTACTTTTAAGCTGCAATGTTTGTCCAGTTTGGTTTAAAGACAGGTGCTGCAAAGTATATTCTCTCATCAGTGTATATTCTGCAAGTTTCTGTATGCGACAGACTGTGAATGCAAATATAACCAGACTTTGAATTTTAGCAGAATCCAGCCAGCAAATCCCACAGCAAGAGCAAGCAGTAAGAAGCAGTAAGCAGATCCATATAATTTTTCAATGGCAAGCTAGCCTGCATCTGAACCTACACTCTGCATTCAAACACAGGGGGAGTGATGGTAAGCCCTGCAGAGGGTTACTTCAGTTAAATTGCAGTAACTAACATTTGTACGTATGTGTCAATTCTGAACAGAAGTATTCCAGTTTATGCAGCTTGCAGTAGTAAAGTTTTTTAGACGTCTACATCCGGAGTGAGACAGAAGTTCCAGTCACAGTGCCATAATTTCACTAAAGAAAAGGGGGATATCCACTAGCCCATCAGTCCACTGCCTGTTGTGCTTTCCCAGCTTATCAAGTGACTTTGAAAAATTTCCAGCCATCTGCAACAACAGCCTGATCACCTGTTTTCTTGCTCACTGGTAAGACTTTTTTCTATGTCACATTTTTTTGTATGGATGCTATTCGACAGTTTGGATATTGGACAGTTGGCATATTATGACAGTTTGGATATTAGACAGTTTGGATATTAGATTAGACAGTATGGATATTTCCATGCATAATTCAAGCAAATGTAAAAAATTGCAATGTTGGTATACACAGCATATTAGTAAATGTAAAACCTTAGTAGGGCAGGTTGATAGTAAGGCATTATGCAAATGTATTACAATATTTAACTGGTATCTCAAAGCAAACCATGTGGGGTATGACAAATGTTTATTGTGCGACTCAACAAAAACTGCATTTTGTGTATTATGTCATAAAACAATAGACTGTGAAGACAGATCTGTTCATGATAAAGAATCAACTAAGGCTAAAGTGTTTCCATTATATTCAGATGTTAAACAGTTATGTCCTGTCACCACATGTGAGTCAAATCAGTTACTGATAGAACCCTTAGTACATTTTGTTACAAAAAATGTAGTAAACTTCTAAAAAAGAGACACAATGAGTTCAGAAAGTTTAGACAAGTTATACAAACATTTTTTCAAAAGTGCATAGGAGTTTCAGATTCAGCAGAACAGGTTCCTGAGACATATCAGGCAGACCATGAGGAGACTCTTAAACAACAGTTACAAGATGAAGAAAATAGATTAGCTGAACTGACAGAGACTGACTTCCTTCATACATTGGGAAAGAGTAGGAAACTACAGCTGATCTGTGCAAAAGAAATATATTTTATAATATGTTTGTGTTTTGAAAATGGTTAAGCTTACATGGTAGGATGGTGAAATACAAATCATTCTCAAATGTTTAAAACTTCCATTCAATTAAAGCAATATATTTATCAGTACTACAGTAAAGTAGAGCATATGACTGACATTCTCATAGCATAGTCAAAAGGTAAACAAAACAGTTCTAATGTATAAAAATTAAATAAAAATAGTTAATAAGAGTAATGATTTAAAGTCACAAGACTGACATGCATGTATTTTCTTTTTATACAACACACAAGAATTACAGGCAGACAACAGCAAATATAAATAATGTAAATTTATAAATGTGTTTGTTAAGCTAATATCTATTTATTTTTTTACATTTTTTTTATAATTGTATAGTACCACACCAAACAGTTAAAGTTCTGAATTTTAAAAAGAAATAAAATCACAGATAGAATTAGTCAAACAGTTTTTGTAAAATTAAGTCAGAACAGTTAAATAAATAAATAAAAATACTGAAATCAAAAGTTAAAAAATATATATGATTAAAGGAAAAATGCTAAAAAGGGTTAATTGAAATG
Source organism: Protopterus annectens (assembly GCF_019279795.1). Taxonomy (NCBI): domain Eukaryota; kingdom Metazoa; phylum Chordata; order Ceratodontiformes; family Protopteridae; genus Protopterus; species Protopterus annectens. The sequence continues at coordinate 1,659,590,157 of NC_056725.1, read as the reverse complement.
TGAGCTCAGACCTTCCTAAACTGGATGAATAGTTACAGGAAATGTTGAAAAGATAAGATAAGAAACAAGACTGCTAGACAAGTGGCTTGAGTTTTTCTAAAAACTTATTATTTAAAACATAATTGTTAAAATGTTCACATGCAACACTATTTGGTAATTATAATAAAACATCACAATTGTGCATATATGTCACTGATAAAAAAAAAAAAACCTTAGTTACATCAAGTATAGCCAGCAGATGGGTTATAGTATACATACAGTTCAAATAAAGTATACAGGAGGGTACACATAACTACTACTATTAGAAATAGACAGCAAAGGCAACAGAAAAGATGACCATATCAGACAAAGGTCTACAGTTTAATAACCTAATAAAGCAAATGTATAACCAAAGTGTTGGGCTGACATATATTATAAAGCAGATAAACAGTTCTGCAGTACTACAGGGGGAGGGGTACTTTCTCAGTTTTACACTGACTGTATAAGCAGTATTGCACAAGAGTCAGAAATAAAGCTACAGAAAAAAATAAACAACAAGGGTCTAAAATAAAGCTACAGAAAAAATAAACAACAAGGGTCAGAAATAAAGCTACACAAAAAAAATAATATTTCATTCCTTCTTGATAATACTCTTTTAGGGGGAGGAAAAAACAGGTATTAGTTTGTATTAGACATACTGGTAAACTGGATTAAACCTGACAGGATAAGATATTTTACAAGTTGCTAATAGCTATCATAATGGTTATTATTGTATTGTTTAGTATTAAATTGTATTTACAACCTGTTAAACTGTAAAACTATACAAAAGATGGTTTAAAAAAACAAGAGATGGCTTAAAATTGATAACAGCTATACAAGAGAGAGTAAAGATATGTAAAAAAATTGAACAAGATTGGTCATTATTTCAATATGTTTTTGGCAATATTAATGCTATTAAATTTGTAAGATTAGACTAAATTTACTTTATAGTCTTTGTGTGTACAAATGTAGAAAATTTCAGTACAAATGATAGTCTTTGTATGTACAAACGTAGAAAATTTCAGTACAAATGATAGTCTTTGTATGTACAAATACAGAAGAATTCAGTAAAAATTAAATTAATGTCTAGCAATGAATATGGGCAGGATTCAGGAAGCCTCCGTGTAAGAGTTATAACTCTTACACGGAGGCTGCAGTTAAACAGTGTGATGTCAGCATGTCATGCATATGCATGAGGTGCATGAGGCATGCTGAATCACACTGTAACTCTTACACAGTCCGTGTAAGACAGTAGGGGCGTGTCCGTAGGCTAAGCCCTGCAAGCGGACACACCCCCGGAAGTTTAGAATGGCAGAAAGTAAACACCCACAAGAGAGGCTGTGGAAATGTGAATAAATACACTACACAACACATGCCCCCACAGACCAGCAATGTAAAATGTAAAAAGTGAACAGATGTTATAAAATGTAAAATGAAAACTTGTTTATTTTTTTTTAAAACCCCGTAAATGTTTGCTAATACGTGCGCTCGTGTGCACGGGTGTGCTACTAGTGCAACTGCAGTTAGCAATCAGTGGAAAAGGATATAAGAACTAAATATGCAAGAGTTTTTGGCTTAAGAACAGGCAGGCAAGGTTCGAGCCCCCACAACATCCTTTTTTTTTTTTGTAAATAAGCACTAAAAAGGCCCCTGACAGTATTGTACAAATGTAAAAGTATTTCCTTTTGTAAAATGGAATTAAATGGATCATATATTTTCAAGTAATACAATAATAAAAATATTTAGAAATGTACTGATAGTTAAGCTGCTGTCAAACAAGGTGAGACAGAGTGCCCGTAGCCGAGTAATGTTTCAAAGGCTGCAAATTGCTTGCCCGTAGCTAAGCACTGGTTTAACAGGCTCAAACTGTGTGCAACTAGCTGTGCTTAGCTTAACATGCGTCTTAATAGCCAATTAAGGTTTAACCCAGCGCACACCGTTTGTGCGGAGGTGCGTGCCGTGCCCACAAGCTAACCGCTGGGCAACGTTAAGCAAGCTGTATCAAAAGTGCCTTTACACAGACACACCCCTCAGCCTGTCTAGACAGTCATAAAACTTAAAAATCAGAGGACAGATTTGAACCCAGGATACCATGCACTAGAGTGAAGGTACTAAACCATGACAGCAGTACTTTGAAATGCAGAAATAGCATATATATAGGATGTAATCCAAAATGGAGCATGATAAAGCAGTTTCTGTGAAGTTGATACAATTCCAAAATGGCCAATCATAGAAATGTGTGGGAAAATCGGCATATATAAGCCCCATAGGCGGGAATACACAGCATAAACGATTATAGAATAGACCTGCAGGCAGAATGAGTGGAGTAGGGGAGGGACGTTGCTTTCGAGCACAGCGGTGGGGCGTTGAGGAGTCCAGATACATGGTCTGGCTCCTAGTTCATCATCATGAGGCCCAACTCATGCAGGGCCAGGTCTCATGTGGAGCATACAGGGCGGAGGCATGGGACCAGTTGGCTCATGATCTCACCAGTGCTACTGGGATTCCACGTACCGGTGAGCAGGTCCATCACCACCATGCGGACCTGAAGTGATGCAAGCAAGACCAGTTGACCCAATGGATCCAGGAGGCCCGGGATATGCCCAATGCCCCACTACTGAGTAAGGTACATTTTACTTATGTATGTAAGGAATTCAACTAGCTGATACCATGGAGATGTGTATTCCAATATTACTTGTTTTGTATTACAGCTGCAGGTGTCCACTCTGCGAATCGCAGGGCACATGACAGCAGGCTGGTGCGGCTGCGCCACCATGCAGGTTAGTAACCCCACCTAGTACTTGTAAATAAATATTATAGTGTAGCACTTAGCAGAACACTGCAGTGTATTCATTAAAAGTAATTGAATGTGCAAGCAACAAGTGAAAGTGTGCAGGTATGGCTGCATCAAGTTCATCAGTATGTAAGTGAAACTGGAAATATAATTGATAGAAATAAATAGTTCTGTAATACAGATGTCCCACCATTAATTAAATGTAGTATAACCTGCAGTAGTCTCAAGAGTACAGCTTCAGAAGCTGAGTTAATCACATGTGAGATATATCCCCTGTTGAAATGCTGAATCATGACAGAAGTGAGGCTGCTGGAAAGTGTTTGAATCACCACAGGTCTAATATGTGAACAAAGCTTAGAAGTACCAACCTGAACTGTGAAATAGCAGGATGTGTGAGAGTGACAGAAAGGGTCATGTATCAATAAATAAAGTAGTAATAACTCCTGAATATATAAGCCTCAGTGTGGTTCTACAGAACTAAATGCATGTGGGAATTAAAAATTAACATCCCAAACTGATTTCAGTGTGTCTGAATCTTGAATGTTTAAGCCAAAATCTGTATATGGTGATCACAGTCAACAATTTTCAGATAGAATGAATGATTGTCTGACATACTAAACATCCATAGTTGTCCCCTGCCCTGTCATCAAAATGTAGCAGGATGATGTATCTGATCAAATTCAAAATAACTAGGATAGTGATGTATCTGTAACAGGTCTAGCATGACAGTCAATTAAAAATCATTTGAAAACTATAACCCAGAAGTTAATTGTGTTTCTATTACAAATGTATATCAATGTATAATTTATGAATGTGTCAACATTTTCTTTCTTCACCCCACCCTATAATTACAAATTAAAAAACTCACTAAATATTGGTATGTGAAATTTTCATTAACCATGGACATTTGTCCTGTTGTTTCAAAAATATATGCATGTCCGTTGTTGCATGTGCCCTGTTCATACCTGCAAACCTGATGGCCTGTTGCCATTAATCAACCCTGCATGTTGTTTGATTGTGTATTTCTGTTCAAATAATGCATGTGATATTGATATGCCTGTTGTTCAATGGTGTTAATATCTGGGTGTTTGTTTAATGGGAATACCAATGCATGCTGTTACAACTAATTTGAATGGAATAATATGCTACTAACCCAAACTAACATAACATACTCACAAACCTAGAACGCTTGGGAAGGCGGGTCCCAGCGGACCCAACTCTCCCACCTCATCTGGCGATTGCACCTGGCACTAGTGCCCAGGCCGGACCCTCCTCCAGTGGCCCTGTGCCACCTTCGGGTGGAAGCGCTGCAGGGGATGGGGCCTGTCCCCCCTCTGCAAGCATGGCCGGAGGAGCCCGTCCACTCACCCTCCAAGGTGTCCGGTCTGTGGTGCGAAGGGAGATTCAAGACTCTGTTCTTGGGCCCCTATGCCAGCTTGAGGCCCGGGTGGCACTTCCACCGGGCATGCCCGTTGTCCCGCCTGCACAGCCCCCAGCACAGCCCTGTCCTGGGCTGTGAAGGAACAGTGGCAACTGCCTATGGGTGGGGATATCAGTTCCACTGTTGCCATCTGTGGGCTCATGTGCCCTGGATATCCCAACCTCCATCCCCGTCAATTGTGTAACCCCCCCACATGTGTCATACACCGCCCCTGTATGCGTCTTGTCTGTCTTGTCTGTTAACCTACCCAACCTACCTCCACAGCTATACCGACTACCTTCACCTGACATACCACTCTCACCTGAAAAAAAAAAAAGGGCACTCTGTACCCCCAAAAATTACGCCCCATACATAGCTGTCCATGTTGCACACATGTCCGCTGGACATTGAAACTGTTAATTACAATTGGCTGTACAACAGGTATTAATGTTGTCCTGACACCTCTCTCAGGGTTGGAAGGTTTCAAATGTCACACCAAATTACATACAAATGCACAGCTGTTGCTGAGAAAGACATGGGCAACTATGGGCCTCACCTACATCCCTCCTGCAAATCCCAAGCTTGTCTCCCTACTGTCTTACCCTCTTTGTGACCCCTTTTTCACCACTTTCCTGTCACCCCTTTTTCTTTTCTTTCA
>NC_056725.1:1659347767-1659582767 GCF_019279795.1 Protopterus annectens | reverse complement strand
GTACTGTACTTGTGGTGTTGTTGGGATATGTATATCCAGGCTGAGTAATGTGTGTCCACATCACAGTGTTGGATGGCAACACACATACAGTATGTTGGGATGAACACCCAGAGTGTTTCAGAAGTGTTGCCTGTGCAGAAATATCTGGCCATTACCTGCACATCCCCCACAACACACACACATGCAACATATGGCAGAAGTAGTATAGCAGTACACATAGGTTCATAGGTTCATACTAGGCTATTTGCCCTAGGGAATTGATAAGCCTAGCCAGCATGTGTTTGCCATTCGCCACCCAATTAAAATTTATTTTGCTATGCCCTTTTCCGAGGTTAGTATACTGTGCCTCTGTCTAACAGTGACATAGAAGTGATACCCGGGGTACAACTATGATCTCCCATCCACTCATCCAGATTCCTTTGGAAGAGAGTCAATGAGGGACTCTGCCTAACCTGTACTGTGAGTTCATTACAGAGTGAAGATAGCCTCTGGGTTATGAATCTGTCCCTCCAGCATGTCCTATTTATTTCAGTGCTAAGGTTCAGGTCTCCTGAGTGTGTGGCTGTATGGGATTTTGATTTCCTGAGGTGCAGCATGTCCATTACTTCTGGGTTGGACATGGCTGTATATGTCAGGCACAGATTGCCTCTGAACAGGCAGTATGCCACTGAGTCCAGCTGGATTTTCTTTAACCGGGCAGCATATGGCATCTGTTTGAGCCCTTTGATCCTCTTGATGAGGTACTGTTGGGGGTTTTCCAGTTGCTGTAGGTGTCTGGTTAGGTACATCCCAAAAGGAGCATTGTACTCAATTATAGGCCTGATGATGGATGAGTAAAGAGGCACGATGACCTCCCCTGATGTACATGTGAATCCCTTCATGATTAGCTGGGCTATATAACATGTTTTTCAATCCATTTTGGCCACGTGGTTGTCAAATGACAGATTGCTATCAAGTTTGTTCCCCAGGTCCCCAATTACTTCTTCTGTACTTAATGGCTTAACACCTATGTGGCACTTTGCCACCAATGTGGAGGTGTGGGTATCTTTGATGAATATTGATACTACCCCTCCTTATGTTGTTTGGTCCAAGTGTTGGGGCCGACAAGAATGGTAACAGGTATAACCTGGTAGTGCTGGTGTACTCTTGGGAAACCTGAACCAGGTTTCTGTTACTGCACAGATATCGATGTCCATAATGCTAAGTAGAGTTTTGAGTGCGTGTATCTTGAGGTTTAGATTTCTGGCGTTGAGTAGCATTACTCATAGTTCCTCATCCTTTGTGATACCTATGGATGTCATGCGTGACATTGCGAATGCTATTCGTAATTTCACAGATGTCATTGTGGGGACATACAACAGCTGCTCCACAACCAGATGTGCATGGGCCAGGGTGATGGTGTGCGTTTGTGGTGTTGACATGGCCGTATGCCAGCAACAGCACCAGCTGGCAGTCACCACGGATGACAACAGGCCCACTCACGCACCTCAAGTGCCAGCAGCAGCCCCAGCAATGCTGGGTTAGTGCTGTCATCAGGACACCCCAGGAGACCACGTGCACATGGCTCTGGACAGTCCCAACAGGGAACTGTGTCCAGTCAACACACACCCACTTCCGATGACAGTACCCAGTCTGGGTTAGTACCGGATACAGTCCGTAGCACCCCTGCCAGGCACAGGTACCGTGTCCGTGCCCACAGACACTGATCTGGATGACCTGACAGGTGCAGTCTGTGGCTGTCCTTAAAACCCTGTACATGGCAGCCATTATGTGGGACTGTGTGCGTGCTTACACACATGCAGAAATTTAACACCTAGGGCAAACACATACACACACACACACTGCACCAACACTGGTCCACCCTGTACTGCTGCCCCTCACAAACACACATACACACACATGTCAATTGGTGGTACCAGTGGCTGGCTTGGGCATACCTAACCCACACCGTGTGCATATGATGACACTGTGCCACCTCCTTCATACTACAACGTCAGTGCAGGAAAAGGTAAACACGTTGCTGATGCACAGGGTGACTACATAGATGTGTATAAGTAGTAACATGTTGGTAACTGTTCACTGTTCCACTATGATTGTGTGTATATCCCAGCATTCCTGCTGAAGTAACTGTATGAATGTCCTGAATTGTTATCTGCACCCATACTACTTACCAAAGTGTACCAGCTGCACACCATCACATGCTACCATTGACTATGGGAATGTGCATCATGTGCTGTATTGTAGATTCAGCTATATGTATCTGTTCTGTCACACATGCATTTACACACACCCTGCTACCCCCACACATGCACACGCTCACCTGCCATTTCCATTATTTATTACCCTACATGAGTAGCTGTCAACACATGACAGGTACACATTTGAAAAGTGCACTATTTGGATTACTACCGATTTCCTCTTCTCTCCCTGTACTCACAGGGTGCAGGCAACCTCATTAGTTTTTTTTTTTTTTTCTCAAAAAACTTTTTATTAGGTATATAAAACAAGACATTAAGAGTTTTGTACATGAGAAAAAATAGGTTTAAATAAGCATATTGCAACTCTAAAGAAAACAACTTTTTAGGAAAATTTAAATACAATAATGATAACACAAGCATTGCAAAAATATATACACTATGTACAAGTTAGGCAATCTGAAAAACAATGAAAAGAGAAAAACCTGACGTGAGAAAAAGAATATTATGCATTTATCACAAAATAATTGAAGAATTTAAGGCACTAACTATTGATAACATTTAAAACTTTTTCTAACATTAACTTTTTTAAAGCCATTTTTTTTTGGACTTCTGACTATGTTCTTCTGAGCATCAATATATAAATAAGCCATTTTCTGAAAAGCAACCCAATTTAGTTTGGTACAATCAAGCCAATTTTGGGTTATGTACAGTTTTAATAGGGAGCAAATAAAAATAATAACATGAGTATCTAATTTTGAAAGATGAGTTAATGGAATATGAAGAATGGCAAATTCCCAGGATAATGTAGACTTATGGTACCCCATTCTCTGTAGTCTGACTTTCAAAGAAGTCCACAATCTATGAGAAAAACGACAATACCACAAAATATGGAGGAGATCTGCCTGGGGGTGATAACAACATGGACATGATGAGGATTTGTTTGGGTTAAATTTATTTAATTTATACGGAGTATAGTAGGCATCATTGTTAATCATTAATTGTGTGTATAATAGTTTTTTAAAAGGGGTACATTCCTTTGTATATCTGATAGCCAAGAGTTTCTGATACTCAGATAGTTGGGAATTATGATTTAACCAGACATTAGACAAAAGACAATTGTGATCCATCATTAAACTCTTTATCAACTTGTAGGAATTTGATAACATTTTATGTGATGAAGATAATGTTCTGATAATTGTGTTGAGATTATTCATTTGATATTCTATAGGATCTATAAATGGAAACCTATTTTTAATTGTTTCCCTTAGTTGACGAAGAATTGGCGAATAATTCCAATTAACTTTCAGAATCTTACGCCAATCAGTTAGGGATAAGTCAAAATGTTTCAAAATATCCCCAACTTTTAAATTTTTTATTAAAGGATAATTTGTTAAGTTAAAAGGAGTATTATCTATCATTATATTTGGGTTTAGATGAATTGGTTGAATAAAGTGAGATATCTTATCTAGATTACATAGTTTAAGTAAAGTTTGAAAAGCTTTAATCTTTTGTTTAATGAAGATAGAAAGATTTTTAGTAGATATGATGTCCAAAGAGATAAAAGGAATAGCTTCTGGGTTTATATTTTTAGATATAATGTAATTATACCATATTTTTATCCATAAAGAATGATTGATATGAGAATTATTCATGAAATTAGATATAGTGAAAAGTTTATTAGATGAAACAATCAGATAATAAAGATATAAGTTAGGAAGACCCAAACCACCTTTATACTTAGAAATTGATAATCTGGAATAGGAAATTCTAACCGATTTGGGGAACCATAAAAATTTAGCCAAAACTTTATTTACAGACTCAAAGAAAGATTTAGGAATTATCTGGTCAGAAGAAGAGAAATGATAAAGGAATCTAGGTAAAATGTTCATTTTAATTATAGCAGCCTTTGATAAAAGTGAAAGATTTAGATGTTCCCATCTGTTTATATCAGATAATATTGAGTTCCAAACTTTATTTATGTTATTTTGAAAAGAAGATTTATTATTGTGTTCTAAGTTAATACCTAAATACTTTATACTAAAAGTAAACTGAATTTGATGATCTGAAAACAGGAATGGCTTATGGACTAAATGATTTAAAGGAAATATATAAGTTTTAGAGAAGTTTAAGTTCGAAACAGAAGAGAAGTAATCAATAGAATTTGTTATTTTCCTAAAATCAGATAATGGAGTTTGAAAGTAAATTACTAGGTCATCAGCAAAGGCTGAGAAATAAATTTTTGTGTTAAGAATTCTAGGAACATTATGAAAAGTGTTCTGAATAATGTACAGCAACAAAGGTTCTAAATAAATGTTAAAAAGAAAGGGGGACAATGGACAACCTTGCCTCGTTCCTCTAGTAATCTTTATTGGAGAAGAAAAGTGACCATTGATGTAAAGTCTGGTAAACATATCTTTATACAATACTTTTATAAAGTTAATAAAGAATAAAGGAATATTAAAACAAAACATAGTTTGAAAGAGAAAATTCCAACAGACTCTGTCAAAAGCATTTGATGCATCAATAATCAGAGCATATATTGGGTTTGTATCTTTTTTAATAAGATGAATGATAAACTCTAAAGACAATGTATTATCCCAAGCATGTCTATGGGACATAAAACCAGATTGATCTTGAGAGATAATTGAGGGTAAAATCCGTTTCAATCTACTAGCCAGAATAGATGATAAAATTTTAATATCTAAGTTTATTAAAGAAATGGGTCTATAATTAACTGGGTCTGATTTTTCTTTATTATTTTTCAGAATTAAGATAGTTTTAGATGTATTCCAATGAATGTCTGAAATATCATTAATTCTTATATGATTATATACTTTAAAAAGAAAAGGAAGAATTACCGATTTAAAAGTTTTGAAAAATTCCAGAGTGAAACCATCTGGACCAGGAGATTTACCAGATTTAAGATTATCAATTGAATCCGAAATCTCTTGTAAAGAAATAGGAGCAGAAAGCAATCTTTGTTGGTTATCATTTAATTTAGGGAAATGTAAAGAATTTAAAAAGGTTTTTATATAATTATCATTAACAGAATTAGAAGAATTTGAGTATAAATCAGTATAAAGTAAAGTAAAGAACTGAATAATTTCTTCATCCATGTTATACAATTTATTGTTGTAAAACAAAGATGAAATTTTTGGTCTGTCAAAATTATTTTTAATAATTCTAGCTAATAGCTTGGAAGGAATCTGGGCCCATTCTGAATATGAAGCTAGTAATTTTTGCTCAACTAAAGAAAAACTATTTTGATGAAGCAAAATTAAATCTTTCTGGCAATCAAGAATTTGCTTTTCTATATTAGAATCATGGTTCAGTCTAAGCTGATTTTCCAAAGATAGAATTCTATATTTTAAGGACTTCTCTTTCTTAAAGTACTGTTTTTTGAGGTAGGCCGCTTTACTGATAAGCAATCCTCTTAATCTCGCTTTGCATGCAGCCCATTGTATGTCATAAGGGATATCCGATGACCCTAGATTACCTTCCATTTCCTGTAAAATTTCAGAACATTGTTTACAAATTTCTTCATTCAGTAGTAAATTATTATTTAAAGACCATTTATTTGAATCAATATTATTTTTGAATTGATATTATTTTTAATATTAGTACTTATGTTTAGTTTAATAAGATTCTTGAATGGTCTGAAAAAATCTAGGTTCAATAGTAAAATCCAAAATATATTTTGAGATAGAATCAGAGATTAGAAAAAAATCCAATCTGGACCATGAATGATAACACTTAGAGTAATAGGTATAAATATCATTCCTATTTGAGATTTTGACAGAATGTAATGGATCAATCAAACCATGCTCCATCATTAAATCATTAAGAGCCAGAGTAGATTGATAGTTATAAGAAGCAGCGGAACGAGAACGATCAATTTCTGGATTTATCACTGCGTTCCAATCTCCACCTACTATAATATAATGGTCTTTATATGATGTGAGAATATTATAAATTTTTAGAATGAACAAATGTTGTAGATTACATGGGCCATATATATTTAAAACTAAAAGAGGTTTATCAAGACTATGAATAGAAGCGGTAAACAAACACCATCTACCCTCATTATCAAATTTCTCATCAATTATGATCCCCATGAATTTTTGTTTAATGATTATGGCTACTCCTCTGGAATTAGATGAGTCCCCTGAAGCTACAATCCTCTTGATCCATTTTTTATTTTTCTCTTTATCCCAATCAAGTTGAGGGATATGGGACTCTTGAATAAAACAAATATTGGCCTGTGACTTGAAAATCAAATGAAACAATAATGACTTTTTTGCTTTATTTTGGACTCCTCTAACATTCCAGGAATCCACTATTATATCAACTGGCATACTTAAGGCAAACAACCAGTATTGATGCTGTTAAAAAAAAACACAGAGTAAAGTCCCAGCAATACATAAACCAGTGCCTACGAGAGATGAAAAAGACCCACTTGAACTGAACAGTGTTTGAATATACAATCAAATCAAAAAATATTCCTTGTAAAAGAAAAATAATATAAAGAATAATATAAAATTTATTTATTTCCTTCATCCTAACCCTAGTGCCTACCCATCAATATCCTATTGATAAAGGAAAACCAGATATGAATAAAGTAGAAGTTGTAATTTTAAATACTAATAGCATCCGAGTAACATAAAAAACACTAAATGAAAGCCTAACAAAAAATAAAACCCGTACTAAAATACCAAACCTATGTACAAGACTAACTAATTTCAAGATGTCCAACATACTCAATCCCCACTTAATATATTACACTACAAGCTCCTATTATTAAGTAAAAATATATAACAATAAACTGAATTTCCTCAAATATTCCAAAAAAAAAAGAAAAAACAATTTGTGATTAACAAAAATAACACTGCATAACAAATATTGAGCTGAGAACAAACAAATATGAAATAACGTATATGAATATTAAAGGACAAATATATTCACATTACTATATATATAAATAAACCTATGTGAAACTAGTATATTTGAATCATGTATAAAATTATGTTTTAGTTATAAAAAGAAAATAGCTATAAATATTGCAAAACAAGATAAAATTATGTAATATCTAATAATCACACAGTAAGATATAACAAACTTCTCAATAATAAACTGGTGCCTAACTGTGACAATAATATCTAAAATTATGGTTAAACATTTAAACATGGACCAGATACAGTATAGTCTATCCCCCAGGAGACTTACACTCTATAGTCAACCCCACATAAATGAATGTTACCTGCCAATGTAGTTGTTATACAGCAGCAGTTCTCAATAGTTTACTATATATTTAATAGATTTTGGTGCCATCTAGTGAATAAAAAGGAAAAAAAAACAGCTGAACAATACCCTAACCTACAGTATAATCATAAATTCAAAGATAATGACTAAAAGGACAAAAAAAAAAAGCGGATTATATGCTTCAGAAAATAAAACATAAGATGCTTGTATCCAAAGCACCATTAGTTATAAGTTCATAATGCATATTTAGAATATAGAGAAGCAGCCTAGTACCAGGAAGTAAACCACACAGTTCTCGTACACTCGCTCTTTAGAATACCCAAAAAGAACAAACATAACTAAGTTAAAACTCCGAAAGAGTCAAACAGCATAAACATGAACATGAATACTATACCAATAGCTTTAAGAGATAACCCTATATAAGATGTACAACAGTTTAACTATGTGTTAGTTTGCCAAAAGTAACGAACATTCAATATCCCCATACTGCTTGTAGTGAATTGCATGAACTTTTAAGACAAGAAAGCAGTGTAACTAAACAGATACTTTGACATTATGTTATAATTCAAAAAAAAAAATGACAAGCATATCTTAAAAAAAATGTATTTTCTTATTTGTCCCTTTTTATAATTTAAAAATGAAAGAGACTAACCTATTTTGTGGAAATAAAGACAAATTCCGCCTTAGAAGTCAATAGCAGAAACTCGCATTAAAGCGAGAAAGTCATAGGAAGATTTCCTGGTGGTACAGTGGAAATATACCCTAATAAATACTGAAGATGATCAACGCTTAGTCCCTGACACATTGTAGTTGTAGAAAAAATTATAAATCCATTCCCGAACTCGAATAAGTGCTGAAGAAAAGCGCTACTATAAATGCGAAGCCCACGGATATCCTCAGCGAGTGATGACGTCACCATCAGTCTCCGAGAGTCCATATGAGGTGCGCGACCATGTAAAGATACAGCTGGTGATACAAGGAGAAGATTTTCATCTTGGATAGTCTCGAGAAGTGAAAAATTCTCCCTCCAAAAAGCAGACAACTGGCGCAGGACACTGAAAACTAGAAACTTGAAAGTAATAACACACTACATTCGCAGTACGAAAAAAAATAACTGCAAGGCTATTAGAATCAAAAAAAATATATATATATATAACTCTAGAAACCTGAAAAGCAAACAATATCATAATTAACATAAAATTTTGCCATAACAAAGAAAAGATATATTGAACACAACTATTAATATGGAATGAAATTAGACAATAACAGACAAGTACATCCTAAAGTATAAAATATTAACAAAAAAAATCACTTTTGAAACCCAATACAAAGGTAACATGTTAAGACACAGAATCAGGAAGCTTTTTAAAAGTTTTAAAAAATATATCTTTAGCTTCCTTAGGATCAAAGCACATAAACCTTTTGTCATTGACTGTAAAAGATAAGGTATTTGGATAGGACATACAAAATCTTATCCCTCTTTTTATCAAGTCAGCACAATAGGGAGAAAGTTTTTGTCTATTTAGTTTTATTTGAGAAGGAAGATCTTGAGCAAATGACAGTTTATGAGACTTCCATATAAACTGCTTTTTACTTTTAGCTGCTTCCAGAATCTGGAAAGTGTCTTGGAAATTTAATAATTTAGTGTAAATAATCCTTGGTAAAGAAGAATCCTGACTTGCACGTAATGCTCTATGTGCTCTTTCTACAATTATAGTTTTAGAGCATGATGATTCACAGTTTAACAAAGTTTCAAAGATGCTCCTAGTCACAGATAACAAATTTTTATTGTCATAAGATTCTGGCAAAACCACGAATAATGATGTTATTTCTACGACTTCTGGCTTCCAAATCCAACAGTTTGGCTTGTATATCAGAAATAATCTTATCTTTAGACTTAAGGTCACTTTCCAGTGAATCAGTTTTTATCTCTAAAGTTGAATTTCTATTTTCAATCATATCCATTCTGTCATTTATTTGCTTTAAAGTTTTACTAAAGTCAGCAAATTGTTCTGAGAAATTTTGGATAGCACTTTGGATAGGCTTTAATGCTATTTTTAGTTCGTCTAAATGAAAATTTGAATCATTTAAGTCTTTATTACTTACTTTGGAAGTTTCTGTAGATTGCTTAGATGTTCTTAATCTTTTTGAACTGGAATCTTTTTCAGGAGAGAGCATTGAAGAAAATTTGGCCTTTGTAGGCTGAGTCTCCATGGAGTCAGATTTAGTAGCCATGCCCAGAGATGAAGTGCAACTGACAGGATATCAGGATCCAGGAGTATTCTGAAGCAGCAGATAATCAAAGCAGCTGAGAGAACAAAATTGTTCTGAGGTAAAATAAATCCCAGGAGAAGAGTTCCAAACAAATAAATAATCCAAATGCGTAGAAAAAGATTTATAAAATCTTTTTGTAGAAAAAAACTGAGGAAAAAGATTGCTACAAGGTTGTAAAAAAACCAAAAAGTTAAATAGCTGTAAGGAGCTCAAAGAGTAGGGACTAGTCTAGTCGGCAGCCATCTTGGAATCCGCAACCTCATTAGTTTAAAAGTGCAATGTGCATCAGGTACTGTGGTTCCCTGATTGCCACATCCAACATGTTTTCCATATGGAAATGCACACACAGAAACATCCCACATCCACACACTTGCCACATTCTGGTTTCAAAACACTATCTAGGTATGTTCTGGTACATGTGCGTGTTACAGTAGCATGTAGCACTATACTGAGTACTGGCAGTTGTCTGTTGTCATGTTGTTTGTATAGGGTGCTGTCAACATCACTGTTTGTTAAGGGAAATGTGCACCCTGCAGTGCATAGACCCATTTGGCAAAAGCCACATCCCACCCCCAGCATTGTGCACACACACTAACCCCACTCACACTAAAACACATACTTTCCATTTGCAAGATTCAAGCCCCTACCTAACTGTGTTATGACACTAGAGACAGACACCTTAGCAGAGTGCACTATTGGCATTAGTGGGAAAAACCCTTTCTAATGCTGTACTTAGAGGGTGCTGACATCATCTGTGTTTAGGAAGAGGGATGTGCACCCTGTAGTGTGTTCTCCCAGTTGGCAAAAGGCACTTTTTCCTCACAGTATTAGGCACACACACAAACCCCACTCACACTAACTCATATACATTCCCTTTGCAGTATTCAAACCCCTACCTAACTAAGTTATGACACTTGAGACAGACACATTAGCAGAGTGCGCTATACAAATTAGTGGGGAGCTTAAATTCAGGTAATATAGTTATAGAGTGCTGACATCATCAGTGTTTCAAAAGGGGAATCTGCATCCTGTAGTGTACTTTCACAGTTGCTAATAGGGGCATTTCCCGCACACACATAGATGTGTTTGAGGTTTGCATATGTGGGGGATCCAGTACTCCAGTGTGATTAGTATATGGTTCGATTGCAACAATGAGGGATATACTTCAAGTGGTGGACATTTTGTACTCATGTTTGTGATGATCAGGTCTAGTATATTTTCCCCTCTTGTGGGAATGTTGACTACTTGTTCCATAGCTAAAGAGTTTCTGAACTATGGGAACCCTAGAGCTTGGGTATTGTGGCTTGAGTAATGTTCACAGTCTATGTTTGGGTAGTTGAAGTCACCCAGTATGATGGTGTTTGCAGAGAAATCTATACTCTCCTGTGTCATCATGAAGGCTGTGTGGGATTCCTGAGTTTGAGAGGGTGATGTAAGAGCTCCTCTGTGTCTCTTTCCATGTGGTCCAGGGAGGTACATCTCAGGTTGTTCACACCAGCATGGACAATGACTGCCTCATACTTGTACTTGCTGTGGAGTGTGTGAGTGCTTGTGTTATGTGGCACATTCTATCACCCGACAGGTAGCTAAATGTGACCCTCACCTTGCTCAGTCTGGAGAGTGGGACGTCAGTGTGTCTGATTATGGCATCACCTATTATAGGTGTGTCACACATTGTGTTTGGCCTTATGGGCTGTGCCTGTTAAGAACACTGACTTTGTGAGGTCTGTGTTGCTTGTGATATGTGTTCATGTGGGATGCAGCATGTCTGGCCATGTCATTTCTGTCCGTGGTCTGGTAAGTATCACCTTTGATGACATAGGTATTCATATGTCAGCTGGTGAGCATTTGCAGTGTTACCTACTGAAAGTGGTACAGCTTGTTTGTTGTGCAATGGACTACATGCAGCCCTGCTAACAGTAGCTATGTTTGCATGCATGTTTCCTTGCAGTTACCCTGGAATACCGATCCAACCTGCCTTGCAGAGTTACACAGCTTCTGTGGACTCCTAGTGACATCTGCATAGCTTACTATATGTATGTTCATGTCTCACTTGACAGAATGTCACTGTTTCTCCTGTTCACATGTACATTGCCTGTGACACTTTGCATATGACTTACCTGGCATCTGTCCACGTGAGCAGTCATATATGCCACTGCAGGACTCTAAACCTGATGATGCACACACTCGAAACATTCCTCAGCATGGAGAACATCGCTATCTGTGCAATAACAGATACCGGATTCAGGGCTACCAACAGCACCCCAGCACTACCAAGTTATACCTCATACCATGCTTTTCAGGCCCAAAACTTGCACAAAACCACAAAAGGAGGGGTGTATTGATATTCATCCAAGATACCCACACCTCCAGGTTGGTGGCAAAGCACCAAACATCAGAGACTATCCATATGCAAGTAACAATGGGTAAAACTGCCTTCCAGGTTATAGCCTGCTACAGACCACCCTCACAAACACAGGAACCACACTTGGCCTTCCTGAAAACAGTTGGAAATATGTAGGTCTGTCCATACACCATTATATTGGGTGAGTTAAACTACCCAAACATAGACTGGGAGCATGACTGTAGCTCCAACACCCTAGCCCAAAGATTACTAGAATTTATATACCAAAATGCTATGGAACAACTTGTTACCACTCACACAAGAGGGGAAAACATACTGAACCTGATCATCACCAACATGGGGACTCTATGCTCCAGACCAGAAGTGTATCCCTCACTGGTAAGATCAGACCATAAACTAATCTCACTGGATATTCACATCCCAAGGCCACCCCCTGCACAGAAGAATACAGTCAACAACTCATGTAAAGCATGTTCACACTCCTCGTAAATGATGTGGAAACCTTCAAAGCCCCCAGGCCTGTTGAAAATATGGACCAGACTGCAGATACCTGTATAAAGGCATTCTATGGACACCTTCAGGAATGCATGGATCATGCAATCCCAAATAAAAGCAAGACCCAATCCTCCAAAGGCAGACATCCTGTGTGGTGGACACCAGCCATAAACAAACTATACAATAGAAGGATGAAGCTACTAAATGATACAACAAACTCCCAAAATGTGAAGGCATCACTGATGAGTATTAGAAGAAAACTACAGGCACTCATAAGATTGTCTAAGGCCATCTTTGAGAGAAGATTCCACAAGACACTGAGGATAATCACAAGGCTTTCTTTAGTTATGTTAGGAACCTGGGTGGTAATTCCCAGATATGCTCAGAGGTAGTCCAAGATGTCAAAAGAAATACCAAACACACAGACATTGCCAACATCCTAGTGGACAGGTTCACTGCTAACTTCTCCCCCCTCCACACCAAAAGGGCAAATATTTCTCCCAGCAGAGTGCTGCCCCCCCCTGACATCTCAGATGCTCAGGTAAGAGCTGCCCTCTCCAAAGCAATAAACACTGCATCAATGGGACCAGACAGTGTCCCAGGCTGTGTCGTACATGAACTCCAAGAAGAGCTACACCCAGACATAACACTACTGTTCAATCCCAGCCTTACTACACGATATGTGGCCAAAGAGTGGCATACAGCAACAGTGGTCCCTCTACATTTAGGTGGTGCCTTAAAGGATCCTGGACACTATCGCCCCATAAGTCTGAATAGCCTGGTCTGCAAAGCTATGGCAAGAATCATCATGAACCTCATAAATATAGATATTGGGGACCTACAGACACTGCATCATACACAGTTTGGCTTTGTTAATGGCAGATCCTGCCTCTCAAACCTGTTTGATTTCTTTGAAACAGTCACCAAGGCCACTGTCAAGGGGAAGGTGGTCTACACAGCCTACCTGTACCTTGCATAAGCCTTTGATACAATACCCCACTTGTGCATTCTAGGGAAGCTCACCAGTGTACATATTAACCCCTATGTCACTATGGTTATTGCACAGTGTCTCAAGGGCAGAACACACATGGTTATAATTGCTGGAGCCATGTCAGCCTCCAACCAGGTACAAGTGGTGTCCCACAAGGCTCAGCCCTGGGATCTGTCTTGTTCAGTATATATTTATCAGAGGTACAGGCCAACATGGAAGGACTGTGGCTGAGCAAGTCGCAGATGACTGCAAACTGGACGCCATAATCAACTCTCCAGCCAACACACGCATCCTCCAAAAGGGCCTCTTAGAAACAGACGACTTGTGCCACAGCCATGGCCTCAAGCTGAATGCCAAAAAGTGTATAGTCATCCCCTTTGGCAAAAACAAAGTGACCACAGAGTACCACATATGTGTTAATCCATTAAGTACAGAAGAAGGAATTATGGACCTTGGGGTACACAAGTTGATAGCATTCTCTCATTTGACAACCACATGGCCAAAGTGGTTAGAAAAACATTTTATATAGGCCACCTCATCATGAAGGGATTCACATGTAGATCAGGGGAGGACATTGTGCCTCTTTACTCATTCCTCATCATGCCCATAATTGACTACAATGCCCCTGTTGGCATGCACCTTACCAGACACCTGCAGCAACTGGAAAGACCACAAAAGTACCTCAACAAGAGGATCAAAGGGCTCAAACAGATGCCACATACTGACTGGTTAAAGAAACAGCAGCTCTACTCAGTGGCATACTGCCTCTTCATAGGCAATCTGTGCCTGACATATAAAGCCATGTCAAACCCTGACTTAATGGTCATGCTGCACCTCAGAATATCCAAATCCCATCAAGCTACACGCTGGAAAGACTTGAACCTCAGGAGTGATGTACATAGGACATGCTGGAGGGACACATTCATAACTCAGAGGCTCCCTTCACTCTGGAATATTATCCCAATACAGGTTAGGCAGAGTCACTCAGTGACTGTCTTCAAGAGGAATATTAATGACTGGATGGGACATTGTAGGTTTACCCTGGGTATCACTTATGTGTCACTGTTAGACAGAGGCACAGTATACTAACCTTGGAAAAGGGCATAGCAAGATAGATTTACAATGCATGGTGAAAGCCACACACATTCTGGCTAGGTTTACAAATGCCCTAGAGCAGATAGCCTACTATGAACCTATGAACCTATGTATCTTGTTCACCATTGGCCCTATGTGCTGTTAATCACCAATGCAATCTCAATACTATGGTAGCATGTGCAAAGGTCAGTTGTCAGTCACCTCTATGATACAGTTGTGGAATATGTGAGTCATGTAGTAATGTCACAGCTGCCACATGTACACAGTCAACCCTATCCCCTACCCATGGATGTACAACACATGTATGAGATGGAAACACATAGCCAAACTGTGGACTAAGCACTCTGAACCCAGTACTGGCTTAACCTGTCAGGTGGCATGAAATACTACAGTGACTGCAATACCAGTCTGATGTAGACCTACACTGACAGCAATACAAGCACGGGAACACACCGGGCCATTCATGGAGCCTAAGAATGGCATCCTGCCTGAGTGGCAGACACTTCTGCAGCTGGCACACAGGCATATGTTAGGCCTGAACACAGCACGCATAACACATAGCACACAAATCCTGTGTGCCAAACAAGCACAGTCTGTACAGCTATACAACACTCCTGCTGCAGTTGTGTTAGGTACTTTTATTGTCCGGTACAGTGAGGTCATGCTCACCTGGCTGGACAAGGTGAAGGTCACAGTGATATGCTCATGGGAGATCGCAGATATACCCCAGGGATTACCTCAGTGTCACTGCTCAACAGAGGCACAGCAAAATAATGGGTATAGTTCCCCATACTAAAGGGGTGGCATAAGCCACAAAACTATGGGCTAGGCTTGTAAATGCCCTCGGGCAGATAGCCTAGTATGAACCTATGAACCTATGAACCTATGGGGCACTATGGTCCACCACATAACACAAGCATACAGGTCAGTCAGATGCATGGACACATATGACTCAGTCATTGTCCATGCCACTACAGCTGACGTGTGATGTCCCTCACTGGAATACATGATAGGGAACATGGAAGGGCTCACTGAGCAAGTGGCACAGGCTGGTAGAACCCTGACCTTGGTTGGCATCATACCCTCACCAGGAATGCTGACATATTACTGAATGCTAATTAATTACTGTAGCTACAAGACCCTGGCTGAAAGGTTCTTAGCATGCAGTCAATGCATTGCTATGGAACAACTTCTTACCACTCCCACAACAGGTGAAAACATGCAGCACCTGTTCATCAACAACATGTAGACTATATGCCCCAGACCAGGTGTGTATCCCTCACTACTAGGTTGATAGCATCTACATCTCACACTGTATATACACATCCCACATGCAGCACCTGCACAGAAGACCACAGTCATAATGTTACCCAGTGCAAATACCATGTATTCACATGTGGCAGGCATCACACATGGTAACTATTGAAGGTCACAGGTACATATGTGTATTTGGCACACACATACATCATGTGTGCATTGCCATAACTGGTTTAATCGATGTCATACATTATTGTGAGAAACAACCCACACACATGGGCATTCTGTGTGAGCAAAACACACGTGACATGTCTGGAATCAAAAGCCATAAATAATTGTGCTATTGTTTAGAAAGGGGTATGTGCATCCTGTAGTGTGTTTTCCCAGTTGCCAAAAGGGATGTTCCTTTCATGCACACTTACACACACACTCAATCTCCTTCACACACACTTGCTGGATTCAAACCCCTACCTAACTATGTTATGACACTAGAGACAAACGCATTAGCAGAGTGCGCTATTCGTATTATTTGGAAATTTCTTTTCTCCTGATATACTTATAGGGTGCTGACATCATTGGTGTTTAGAAAGGGGAATGGGCATCCTGTGGTGTGTTTTCACAGTTGCCAAAAGGGATGTTGCTTTCACACACACACACTAATCCCCCTTCACACACACTAGCCATTTGCCAGATTCAAACCCCTACCTAACTATGTTATGACACTAGAGATGGATGCATTAGCAGAGTGCACTATTCGCATTACTGGGAGATTTTCTTTCTCCTGATATACTTATAGGGTGCTGACATCATCAGTGTTTAGAAAGGGGAATGAGCATCCTGTGGTGTGTTTTCCCAGTTGCTAAAAGGAACATTTCCCTCACACAGACTTGCACACAGACCAACCACAATCACCCCCACACACACACTCTGGATAAGCTGTCATTCCCTAGGGCAAACAGCCTAGTGTTGACCTCTACACCCATATGTTTAACTGTCAGATGCACATTATTTGGTGCTGATAGCAGTGTTTGCAGGTCTTTATTGCCATAACATTTCCTGTTTGTATGAACAACTTGTGTATCTGTGGAAGATGTTTGCATATGGGGGAAATCCACTATATCATGTATGTCTCTGTAGTCATTTAAGTGTGAGCACTGGTCAGATTGCTATAATGTTGTTGGTTACTGGAATAACACGTACATATACCAGATATATGTGGCAAAATGCTAAACTGATATTTGGACTAAGTGTGTGAGCATGCCCAGTTCAGCCTTCCCATGGCATGTTGTGTGAAAGATGTCTCATTTATCAAAGTGTCTGAGCATGCCCAGTGTGAGCTTTCCATATGTTGAACTCTGCAGCCCATCACATTTGTGGATGAGTGTGAACTTCAACAAATATCTCCTGTTTATGGTTGTGTGTTCTGTGTCATGTTGTGTAGTTACTGTACAAATGCTTTTTGTGTGAACACAACAGGGATTATACTGTGCCTGCAGGGTTTGCATGGGATACTTTGCATACAATTGTCAACATCCGTTCATACTGACCTAACACTGTAGTACTGTATAGTGTAGTGGTTCAGTACTTTCACTGTGGTGGACAGTATCCTGGGCTTTAGTCCTATCACTGCTGTACATTTCCATAGTGAGCACAACAGCCTGGTTAGGGTCCAGTTGTGCACATCTGACCATGTTGCATTATGTTCAGATATTAACTACTTACAACAGCCTCGTCCAACATCAGTAGTGTATTCCACAACATAGGTGTACATTGGCAAACACTACTGATGTGCCCTAGGCCATTTCTAATGCTAGTCAGAGAGTGTGTTTGTCCTTCAACACATTGTAAGTGTAGTTTGCCATGACATATGTCATGTTTAGTATACTGTGCCTCTGTCTACCCATGACATAACAGTGATACCCAGGGTAAACCTACCATCTCCCATCCACTCATTAAGATTCCTGTTGAGGAGAATCAATGAGTGACTCTATGGATAACCTGTACTGGTAGTTTACTCATGCGTGGGGGTGGCTTCTGTGTTATGGATAATGCAGTACAGCTTGTCCTATGTATGTCAGTGCTGGGGTTCAGGTCCCTCATGTGCATAGCTCACTGCCATTTAGATTGTACAAGGTGCAGCATGTTCATTGATTCCAGCTTGGACATGGCTTTCTACATCAGGCACAGCTTGCATCTGGGTGGCCAGCATGGCAGTGTGTGGAGTTGCACTCTGTTTAATCAGGCAACACATTACATCTATACAAGCTCTTTGATACTCCTGGTGAGGTACTGTTGTGGACTTTACAGTTGATGGAGGTGTCTGCTGATGTACACCCCACAGGGGCTGTTGTAGTCAATTGTAATGCTGATGAAGGATAACTGCAGAACCACAATGACCTCCCCTTATCTAGATGTCATAACCTTCATGATTAGGTTGGTATATGGATTGTTTCTGTTAACACTACAGCCACATGTTTGTCCAATGCAGGATATCTATCACCTTGTGTACCCAGGTCTGTCATTACATGTTAAGTATGTAATGGGTTAACACCTATGTGGTAATTGGTGGTCACTTACTGTATATCCACAGAGGTTGACTATACAGTTTTCTCCATTTAACTTGCTGACATGGCTATGGCACCAGTTGTCTGTTTCTATGTGGCCCTTTTGTGGGATGCTTGTGTCAGCTGGAGTGTCAGATATGTTGGGCAGTTTGTAGTCCTCTGCAAACATGTTCAGGCACAGTCCTTACATGTTGGCCTGTACCTATGGGGCATATATACCAGACGGGAAGGTCCCAGGACCAAGCTTTGTGGGATACCTGTTATATGTGGTTTGTAGTCTGACATGGCTGCAGCATGTCTGACCATGTCAGTTCTGTCATTGGTCTGGTTTGCAACCCCTCTAGTGGCATAGGGGTGTATATATAAGCTGGTGAGCATATCTATATTGAACACGTAGGGTATTGTATGGAAGGCTTTGCAAGGTCCAGCTACACTGTGTGGACCACATTGCCCTCATCAGTGACCTCAATTACTGTTTCAACGGAGTCACACATGTTTAGGGGCAGGGTCTGCACTTAATAAACCCACACTGGGTAGGGTCGGGTGTCAATAGATCCCCAATATCTTTATGTCTGCGGTACATGCTGGTCCTTTCCATAGCTGTGCAGACCAAGCTTCTCAGGATTCTGTGGTGGTTGTTTTTAGTATCCATTCAGGTGACACCTTTCTTGAGAATGACCACTGCTGTTGTACACTGCTCTTTGGGTACATATCCTGTGGTAAGGCTGACATAATGTCAGGGAGGCAGCAGTCTGCTGGGAAAGATATTTTGCATTATGGGGGGGGGGGTTTGCACTGCACCTGTCAGTATGTATGTTGGCAATACGTGTGTGTGTGTGTGTTTGGTATGTTGTTTGTAATATTTGTGTGATCCAGAGCATATCTGGGAATTCACAACACGCTTCCTACCATCAGTTGCAGCAGCCTTGGGATTATCCTTAGTGTCCTGTACAATTTGTATCATAATAGGTTCATAGGTTCATACTAGGCTATCCACCCTAGGGCATTTGTAAGCCTAGCCACAGTGTGTGTGGCTTTTGCCACCCCTTGCTATGTGAATATTATGGCCATTTATGATTTACTTAGCTGTGCCTCTGTCTGGACATGACACAGTAAAGACCCCCAGTGTACATCTACAATTATCCATCCATTTTGCCAACTTCCTGTTGAAGAGTGTCAGTGAGGGGCTCTGCCTAACATGTAGTGGTATTCTGTTCCAGGGTGTGGAGAGCCTCAGGGTTAGGTATCTGTCCCTCCAGCACATCCTATTTGATTATGTGTTGAGGTTGACGTCTCTGACTCACACAGCTCAGATGGCTTTGAGTTTTCTGGGGTGGAGCATGTCCATTACTTCTGTGTTGGACATGGACTTGTACAACAGACATACAATGCCTCTGTGTAGGCAGTCTGTGACTGCATTCAGCTGGGGTGTCTACAGCCAGGCAGCATATGACATATATTTGAGACCCTTTCTAACTCTTGGTGAGGTACCTTTGAGGTCTTTCTAACTGCTGCAGGTGCCAGGTAATGTACATCCCAAATGAGGCATTGTACTACATTATGGGTCTGATAAGGGAACAGTATAGGGGCACAATGACCTTTGTTGACGTAGATGTGAATCCTTTCATGATACAGTGTCCAATATAGACAGTCTTCCTAGCCAAATTGGCAATGTAACTGTCACATAACAGGTTACTGTCCACTTGTGTCACTAGGTCCCTGATTACTCCTTCCATACATAATGGTTTACCACCTATGTGGTAATTTGTATGTACCTTGTTTTGTATTTGGTGGTACATTCATACTGTCCACTGTCTTCAGGACAGCGGGGTGGGGTTCCTGTGTGTGAGAGTGTGGTCTGTAGCATGCTACAGACTGTACAGCAGTCTTGCCTACGGTTAGTTGCACATGGGTGGACTGCAATGACATAAGCATTGTCAGTTAACTGGACATATAGGTGTCTGTGCTGAATATGGATACTCACCCTCCTTTTATGTTTTGTTCCAGGTTTTGTGGCCATAACACATGATATGTGGTATTACCTGATAGTGCTGGTGTGCTGTCACGAGGCTTGCAGCAGGTTTCTATCACTGGACAGACATCGATGTTCTCCATACTGGGGAGGGCCTCAGGAGCATGCATATTGAGGTTTACACGTCTGGCATTGATCAGCATTACCCTTCTGTTTCTTTCCAGTTTTGTTTTCTATGGTGGTGGGTTAGTCTTTTCGGCCTTGCCTACAAAAGGATCTCTGTAGGTTGCAAAAGCCTTAGGCAATATCCAGACGCCCATGGGTAACAGGTGCAAGCCATCCCTGGAACAGCAGCATGTCTCACTATGGAGTCACCTATTACAACTGTATCAGGCATGTTGTTTCTCCTTCTGTCCTGTGACTGTTTGGCACACCAGCTTTGTGTACTATGTGTTACATGTGCTATGTCTGGAGGTTGTTTTATTGGGTGTCTGCTTTGGAGGCTTGTGTTGGTGTTGTGTGTTTGTAATTAGGGCCTCTGGGAATGTTTTTGTGTTTATGTGTTTGGTTTACAGTCATTGTAGGTCTATGTGGGACTGGGTTTGTGGTGTATGTGGTTACCTTGTCCTCCTGACTAGTTTTGACAGTACTGATTTGGGGTGCTCAGGCTCCGGTTTGGCTACCTGGTTGCGTCTATCACATATATTTGTATTTATTGGGGTGAGTTGTTGTTGTGTGTGTACTTGGGACAGGTGTCACATTGCCTCTGGATTCACAGATTCTACTTGTTTTGCCTGGCCTTAGTGGATTGTATGTGTGGACACATTTTATTGCCATACTAGTGATCACTGATTACTTCACTTTTTATGTTTGATCTATCATGTGGTAGCTTCCTCATTCTCTTCAATGGTTTAGTAATTGCTGGAGTCCAGCATGCCAGATGCCTGGGTGTATGGCATTGTGTCTTGTTGTTATTTGTGATAGCAGACTCCAAGCACTCTTAGCTGTGTTCATGGAATGCCTGTATAACATGTTCTGCAGTGTGTCCCATATTCTGGACTTGCACAGGGCCTTTCATGGATTCCACCTTGGTTTGTAGGGGTGCAAGCTATGCTTTATACATGTGTTTCACTGTGGTATTCTGGCCAAGGACTGGGGTCGGGATGTGTAACTACAGTGTGATTACTCTATGGTCTGGTCTTACCAGTGAGGGATACACTTCTCATCTTGACATCCAGTACACATATTTCTGATTATCACATCCAGTATGCTTACCCCTCTTATGGAAGTGTTACATTTTGCATGTCCATTTTGTTTGATGGATTCTGGGAAATTTTCTACAAATGTGTCGGTGCTAGTATAATACAAAGAGTATAGTGACAAACTTCTCAAAAGCTGACTTCACACTTCTTCAGACTGAGATGGTATCCTTTAAGCCCACTGGGCCAGTGGAAACCACAACACACAATGTTGACTCCTTCACAAACGCTTTCTACGGACATCTCCAAGAAAGCATGGACCATGCAATCACAAATAAAACCAAGACCCTCTCCACCAAGGGAAAGTGGCCTGTCTGGTGGACCCCAGCCATAAACGAACTGTATAACAAAAGAAAGATACTAATGCAAGACAGAGCTAAATCTCCTAAAGGGAAGGCATCTGTGATCAGCACTAGTATAAAGCTACATTCTCTCATAAAGACATCCAAGGTCAACTTTGAGACAAAAATCACCAAAGACAATAAAGATAACCACAATGCCTTCTTCAGTTATGTCAGAAACCTGGGTGGGAACCCTCAGATATGCTCAGAGTTGGTACACAACAACATAAATTTCAGTGACCCGACAGATATTGGCAACATTCTGGCAGACAGGTTCAGTGCAATTTTCTCCCTCCCTCACCCCCAAAAGAAGATAGTTATCACAGCTGAATGTAACCTCACTGTCATCTCAGATGCCCATATGAGAGCCGCACTCAGCAAAGACAAAAACACAGCATCAATGGGACCTGATGGTATCCCCAGTTGCGTGCTACATGAACTCCAAGAGGAGCTAAACCCGTATATAAAAATGCTATTTAACCTTAGCCTTGCTACAGGATATGTACCTGAACACTGGCATACAGCAACAGTGGTCCCACTCCACAAAGGAGATGCCTCCACAGACCCTGGGAACTACCACCACACAAGCTTAACCAGCCTTGTCTGCAAAGCTATGGAAAGAGTCATTATGGAGCTCTTAAACAGAGACATTGGTGACCTACAGACTCTTGATCCCACCCAGTTCAGCTTTGTAAAGGGCAGATCCTGCCATTTGAACCTAGTTGACTATTTTGAAACTGTCAGTAGGGCCATTGATGAGGGCTAAGCGGTCCACACAGCTTACCTGCACTTGACTAAGGCCTTTGACACAATACCCCACTCAGGCATCATAGACAAGCTCAACAGCTGAAATATAAATTCATATGTCACAGGATAGGTTGCAAAATGGCTAAAAAACAGAACCCATAAAGTCGACATTGCAGGTGCCTTGTCAGATTCAAAGCCAGTCACAAGTGGTGTCCCACAAGGATCTGTCCTGGGACCCCTCTTATTTGGCATTCACTTTTCAGATGTGAAAGCAAACATAGGAGGGTTGTGGCTGACAAAGTTTGCAGATGACTGCAACCTAGGCACCATAGTGAATACATCAGCCGGCACACACATCCTACAGAATGCCCTCACAAAAACAGATAGCTGGTGAGAGAATCATGGCCTGAAACTGAATGCAACTGATGTGTAGTCATCCCCTTTGGGAGGAACAAAGTACCCACAAATTAACACATAGACAGCAACCCACTGAGCACAGAAAAAAAATCAGACACCTGGGGACCCATGTAGATAGTGACCTCTCGTTTGACACCTATGTTGCCAAAGTGGTTAGAAAGACTTTCTATCTTGCCCACCTTATCATGAAGGGTTTTCCATCCAGATCAAAGGAGGTCATTGTACCCCTATACATCTCCCTTATCAGGCCCATGATTGAATACAAAGCCACATTTGGTATGTACCTCACCCAGCACTTGCAACAGCTGGAGAGACCCCAAAAGTACCTTACCAAGAGGATCAAGGGTCTACAACACATGTCATATGCTTCCAGACTAAAGAAAATCCAGCTCTATTCAGTAGCATACCGCCTACTTACAGGTGACCTATGCCTGACATACAAGACCATGTCCAATCAGGATTTGATGGACATGCTCCACTGCAAGCAATCCAAATCCACCAGAACCATGAGAGCTAAAGATTTGAACCTCAGCACATACATGTATAGGACATGCTGGAGGGACAGATTCATAACTCAGAGGCTTCTCACACTCTAGCACAGAATCCCAGTTCATGTTACACAGAGTCCCTCACTGACTCTCTTCAAGAGAAATCTGGACAAGTGGATGTGAGATCATAGGTTTACCCCAGGGGTCCTCCCTGTGTCACTACTAGACAGAGGCACAGTCAATTAATTCGATTAAGTAAAGGGGTCATAATGTGTCACTACTAAGTCAGAGGCACAACATTCGGAATCTATTCTGTACACTTATTACCACTATAAGGGGTGGCAATAGCCACATCACTATGGCTAGGCTTATAAATGCACTAGGGCAGATAGGCTAGTAGTAAATTATGACACTATGAAACTATGGTGTATGTGTAGGTATTTTCAGTCAGGCAATATAATGTGGTTTGGGGGGCTTGATATCTTCATGTATTCCAACATAGGCCTGGTGCAGTTCCTGCTATTAGGACAGTGGTCTGCAGCAAGGTATATAGTGGTAGGCAGTTTTAGCCATTGGTATTTGACCATGGCTAATCCATGCTGCTTCTTGTTGTGGTACCAACATGGGGGTGTGGTTATCCATGACATTTATTGCTAGTCACCCTCGTTTTGTAGCTTGTTCCATGTTTTTCAGCTGTACATCACTGTATGAGGTGTGACCTGGTAGTGTTAGGGTGCTGATGTGGGCTTTGACCCAGTTTTCTATTACAGCACTGATATCTACATTCTCTATACTGTGTGCATTTACACTGCATGCATCTTGCTGTTTATACTTCTGGCATTGGGTAGCATTACATCTAGGTCCCTATCCCTTGTGGTACCTATGAAGGTGGGTTTGTGTTTTTGTGGTTCATAATTGGTGAGGGTGGATGTTAGTCAGGGTCCTCAGGTGTGCATATGGTACATGGTGTTACATTACTTAACACATGGCATTCATGCCTCAGGTGGTGCTGCAGGGCTGCCTCTGTCGGATGCACATACTACACTCCCTGTACATGTTTGGAAGCAGGTTGTGTCATGTTAGGCGTCCCTGTTACTATATGAGTGAGTCAGAAGGGGTATCAGTTCCGGTGTTCCTACTGAGCCAGTGTATGTGCTATGCGTTGCCTCTTTGCCAAGGCCAGGGCATACTGGGCACGCCTCCTTCTGCCTACTGGGGCAAGGTCAGGTTGTTCCTCCTCTGAGTCACCCTCTGCCTGTGGTGGCCTTGGCAATGGTGGGGGTATGTTTGGCCCAGCCCTATGCTGGTCCTACTGCAGCTGTTTCCACAGGATCATATTATGTAGCATAGCACATATCATGATCATTTGGGTACATGTAGTTGGTGTGTACTGCAAGGCTCCACCAGATGTGTCCAGACACCTGAACCATGACTTGAGCAGCCCAAACACACGCTCTATGACATTACGTGTTTGTGCGTGTGCCTCATTATGGCGTTCCTGTTCAGGTGTGTGTGCATTTCTGATGGATGTCATCAGCCATGGCTCAAGTGCATAACCTGCATCCCCCACTAGGTGTCCGTGTGGGAAGTCCCCACTGGCAAATGATTGGTACAGCTGCGTCAGATGCCAGATGTGGGAATCGTGGTAGCTCCCAGGGCAGCCAGCACACACATTCATTATTATGCCCTGGGCATCACACACGACCTGGCAGTTGATGGAGGGGAATCCCTTGTGGTTAATATAGGCTCTACCCTGCTCACCGGTTGGTGCTTTGATGCATATGTGCGTGCAGTCTATTGCACCCAGTACCTCAGGGTATCCCGCTATTTGCTGGAAGAGACGCATATTGCTGGCCACAACCTCACGGGCATTAGGGAAATATACATGATCACCGACATGTGCTGACATGGCATCCAGGAACTGGTGCAGTACCCTGGAGGCTGATGCCTGTGATATCCCCATCATATCACCAGTTGGTCGCTGAAAGGTACCTGTTGCTAGTATTCTTAGGCCAACACATACCTTGGTTTCCACTGGGATGGGTTCCCCTCTGTTGGTTCTGAGTGTGAGATGTGGCCTGCACAGCTCAACAATTTGCTGCAGAAGGTCTCTGTCCACTCTGTAGCGCTCTACTATCTCCAGCTCATGTCACCCATGGTAGGTGACCTTGGGCCTGCATACTCTTCTCCTTCTCCTCACTCTGGGTTGTCTGTCAGCATCTGCATTGTAATATCCAACACTGCTGTTAAATAGAACAATGACCAAAAAAACAAACATTGAGAGAAAAAACCTTTATCCAAAAACAAAGCTTTCAGGCCAAAACCCTTTTTCAATGTTAAACATTGAAAAAGGGTTTTGGCCTGAAAGCTTTGTTTTTGGATAAAGGTTTTTTTCTCTCAACGTTTGTTTTTTTGAGCATCTGCATTGTCACCACCCTCAGCAATTCGTCTATGCCTGATTATAACAGCTATGGCAGCCCCTAGCATTTCTGCTCTGAGTTCAGCTTTTCCAGTTTTCAATTCTGATAGCTTACTCCTTTCTTGCAGTATCTCTTGAGAGAAACACCCTGCATTGCTGTTTGCAGTGTTTTAAGTGCTGGGTTGGGCTTCTAGTCTGCCTGTGTAATTGCCTGCTTCTAATTGTTATCACCAATTAACTCCAGCAGTATTCTCTGACAGCTTCCTTGTAATCTGGTTGTTTCCTTTTTCCTCTCTGTTTCCTCAGGGGGAGCAATGTTCACACCAGCATAAGCACGCTCACACGCTTAAACGCGCGCACACATACTTACACGGTTTGGACTTGGCTGAATCATGGTAAAACGTGGGCACACAGCGTTATACATCAGGCAACAGGCTTCCTGATGTTTACATTGCCTTACACACGTGCATGCCCGCGCAAACCATTTTAAACGGTTTGCGACACGCTCCCACATGGTGAACCTGCCTTACACACGCGCACATGCGTGCATGCACGTATATCAAGAAAGTTTGAGTGTAGGGATAGTGTACACCCTCTATTTCTTGACTTTCCTAGTGTTCTGTTGGGACACACCTCTCTCCCTGATGTCTGTCTGTCATCTGTCACGTTACACTGCTCTCCAATGTGATACATTTATTTCTATCATCCCCCCCGTGATGTCACCTACCTCTTACTCTATTCCTCCCCCTTCTGTAACTCTTACACTACTCGAACAGTGCTCATTAGCTATGTGGCAGTGTGATTCAGTATTGTAACCCTCATTTACATAGGATTGCCTAGTAATGTTTAGTTACATCTCTTACACTGAGCTTCCCCCCCTTGGCAACCACTACACGGTGGCCATATTGTTTTTGGTCTGCTAGTCCCTGCATTGTCATTCCATGTACTACATAAAACCCACAATTGTAGGCTTATAAGCTTCAGTTTTCACTTTTAGGTAGCGCACCCTGTTTGCACGGGTGTGTGCTGCAGTTAAACATCAAAATCCCCCCCCAAAAAAAAAATTATTTTAAATAATTTTGCAACACTTTTTAATGCCAATGGCCACATATTTGGCCATTGGCATGCTAGATGACACATATGCAACCTTTATTTGGAGCTGACATAGCTCCGTTGTAAAATTTGCAGAAATGTACTCAGTTGTCAGCTGAGTACATTTCTGCAGCTAAAACATCCGTTACACGGACTGGTTTGGGCTTCCTGGATCGCTCAAATACCTCATTTGCATATCTTTGAGCTGCAAATGAGGTATTGAGCATTTCCACCCCCAGTCCGTGTAAGAGACGTTTTAGCTGTCTCTTACATGGAGGTTTGGGCTGTTCCTGGATCGGGAGGCTTACACGGAGGCTTACACTACTCTTAAACTCCGTGTAAGCCTTCATGAATCCGGCCCTATGTGTGAAAAACCATGTTTTAAAAAAATTGGGTTCAGGATAGCTGCTAGATTGAAATGCATGAATAGCAAACAGTCTGTGTAAATACATACTGTACAGAATACATTGTAATAAGTTTAAAAGTAATTTGTCAAGTTGTATTATCACTGGTTTTACCCCAGTAAAATAATTGCTTTCAAATATTTATTATCTAAGCCCAGTTCAGTACTTTATGTTCACTTCACTGTCAACCAAGATGTTAATTAGCAGTTCAAAGACATGATCATAATGTTATGGTTAAAATGACATTGAAACTGTATATTTTCAGTAGTGTATAAATGCTTGCAGTAGCACATGGTTCTTGTCTCTTATAGTTAATTCAACAAGTTGCAAAGAGTTAATGAAACAGTTCTAAGTCATAAATTAAATTCTGTAATTGCAAAAAAATAAATTAATCAAGTTAAACTAAAGCAGACAGCTCATAACTGATAAAATATTTTCACAGAATGGTCTGCAAAAGAAAAAGTTGTTAAATACATTCAGTTTTGGTAGTGATACTTAATAACTATGTAAAATTGCATTTTGATCAAAAGAAGACTAAAAGTTTGTTTCTTGTGTTTTCTATATAATGTGATCAAAAAATACGTATCAGTATAAAATGTTTTAAGTATATTTAAAAACAGAGGGAATTGTTAGATATTATGAATATAAGGCTGAAATTAATTCTGTTGTAAATATGCTGAAAGAAAAAGCTTGCTTAAATGCAGAAACAGAGTTTAGTAATATGTGATCAGCAACCATACTAAATGACTGTGGCTTAAAAAAATAAGGAACTTACTTATGAGTGTATTACACACACATCAAGAAAACTGACTTCTTACAGACATGACAAGAATGTAATCTGCTTTCACTGGACAACAGGACATGTTTTTCTAAGAAAGTCTAAAAATGTGCTTTTCTAATCCACAAGGCGTTTCCTTGAAGACAGTTTACTTATCAGCATTTGCACAAGAACAGATGTGTTAGCATTTGCGTCATCAAGCCAGTATCTTTCCAAAACCTAGAGGGTGTGTGTTTAACTAAAATATGTATAAAAAGTCTGTATTAAATCTAGTTATGTTAGAGGTATGGTAGGGACACAAGTCCTGAGGTAAATGTTATATCTCTCACATCATCTGTACTATATGAGAAGTAAAGTTGGAACAGTACTTTTAAGCTGCAACGTTTGTCCAGTTTGGTTTATTATAAAAGTTATTGGTTACTGCTCTTAAAGACAGGTGCTGCAAAGTATATTCTCTCATCAGTGTATATTCTGCAAGTTTCTGTATGCGACAGACTGTGAATGCAAATATAACCAGACTTTGAATTTTAGCAGAATCCAGCCAGCAAATCCCACAGCAAGAGCAAGCAGTAAGAAGCAGTAAGCAGAGCTCAATATATTTTTTCATTATCCAAATGGTAAGTCTGACCAAGAGCAAGGCTGTTTAGGAGTGGCCTGTACAGTGTCACCAAATACACATGCAAGTAGTCTAAGAGCTTAAATATCTTTAAACAAACCAGACACAATTAAAAGTTTTAAATATATTTAATAATAAATAATAAAAGAACAAGACAATACTCAAACAACACAGTAACTGCAGAGTTCAGAATCACAGGAAATATTTTAAAACAACATTGCAGGACAGCCTCAAAGAAATATAGAAAATATCTAAACTAATCTTTACTATATTCCTATCTATATCTAAGAGAAATTATTGTACCCTAGACTTACTTACAGAGCAATGCAAATGCAGATGATGGATGTTTCTAGGTCCAAGACAAGATACAAAATGCACAGTCTCTGAGAGAGTTCCCAAATTAATATCAAAACATTACTACTTGGTTAGCCTAGATGACATCACTCTTTGTCACCTGCCTTCAGTTCCCAGGCTAACCGAAACGTAACAAAATGTAACATTTCTCTGTGAAACAGTTGAACGGCAGTTCAAAAAATACCAATAAGTGAAAAAAGAAGAACGCCAAGGACCACGGTCTTCTCCTCTGTTATGGAAGCAGCAAAACACGAACGCCACAAGAATTAACACTTTTATTCATCAAAAATATATCCAACACACGCGTTTTCGTCCTACATACAGGACTTCATCAGACAACCATATTTAACTTAAAAAAAATTTAAATAGTCTGTTCCATCAACTAATTTGTTAATAATCCAATAAAATACAACTCTACCAAATTAAACTAACCAATCTTCCTTTACATCTCATGAATATTAATACCTACTCTCTAAAAGTGTCTTGTGCATGAACTTAATCATTTCATTCCATTCATTTATATAAATATTTTAAATAAATATTCATAAATAAAATACTAAATAAGTTACTTTAAAACCTCTCTTTATAACTATCTAAATAAATTAATTTAAAAGCTCAGGTATGTGAATATTCATCTATTTGTTTTTTATTTGTTTTTTGTGTGTATATTTATATGTCATACAGAAATCTCTTAAACCTATATTTCATGTTTATTCTACCCCCATCTGGTGTTCATTTTGAAGTATTACATGTTGAATTTTGATCAAATATTGTTAGCCTTTAAAGCAGGGAAGAAATAGATATGAAATCATTCATTCCTGGTTTATTTATATTGGAATAGTCATTATGGACAAATTGCTATATGATGGAAAGATGAATGCAATTTTGAGAAACGAGAATATTTACACTATAGTATCCTTGAATGAAGTTAATGTAGCATACAAAAGAATAGATAATTTGTTAGAAGATCTACTTACTGAAGAAGTAATAGATATGAAGACATTTAAGTATTTAGAGGTGAACAAACCCAGGTTAGCTACAACATTCGGGATACCCAAAATCCATAAAAACAAGGATGACCCCCCCTTAGACCTATAGTTTCGGCAGATGGCTCTAAAACTGCAGCAATGGCTAAATTTGTGGATTTCAAATGTAAACACATTTGGGTCAACAATAAGACTATATTAAAGGACTCCTGGGACTTTTTGAGCCTTTTGAAGCCTGAACACTATAGGGAGGATATGTTATTTGTGACAATAGATGTCATTGACTTATTTAGTTGTATTCCCTATCAGGAAGGGATAGAAATGTTTGAAGAAAGTGTTTTTGAAGATAAAAAATTTAATCAAAAGGACAAAATAGCCTGTGTAGCACTAATGGATTATGTGCTAAAATTCAACTTCATTACTTTTCAAGGGGAGTATTATCAACAAAAATCTGGAGTGGCTATGGGAGCGGCATGTGCCTCCACATATGCTAACATTGTGTTATTAAAATGGGAAGAAAAATATATTATTAATAGTGAATACAAGAAATACTGGTTAGCATACCACAGATTTTTGGATGATATAGTTTTATTCTGGATAGGGGGGGCTTGATAAATTTTTAGAATTTTTTGAATATATTAGTAGAACTACTAACTTCTTGAGATTCACATATTCTACCAGTTCCGAAACATTAAAATATTTAGATATAGAGTTATATAAAAGAGAAGGAAAATATGAAACTAAAGTGCACAGAAAGGAGACTTATGTTAACTCCTATCTACATTTCAATAGTGCCCACCCCCTGCATAGTAAAAAGAATATTGTCAAAGGGCAATTTGTCAGGGGGTCTAGAATGACTAGTTGGGATGAAGACTTTGAAGTAGAGTGCACAGTTTTAGAAAAAATGTTTTTGGAACGTGGTTATCCTGCAGAATTTGTTAGCAACATAAGGAAAGAAGTGGAAAAAGGAAGGCAGGAGAGATTTAAGCCAATCTTGGGAGAGGGATTAGTAATGAGAATGAAAACAAAGTTAATAGGAACAAAGTGGGTCAGCAAGTATATAAAAGAAGTTTAGTAGTAGAATACAATGCTTCCAATAGGAAAGTAAAGGAATTTTTAAATAGGGAATGGAATAAATTCTCCGCTTTGACGGACATGGAAGAGATTACTAGAATGGAACCAAAGATTGTTTACAAAAATTCTTATAGCTTAAAAAGGTTGATGGAAAGAAATGGATATAGCAAGAATAAAGGGAATAGAAACAAAGTAGGAACATATAGATGTGGAAGGTGCCACCAATGTTCATACATTATGAACAGAGGAGAAGTTTATATAGAAAGTAGAAAGAGATGGTTAGGCAGCAAGGGTTTTTTTAACTGTGATAGTAAAGGGGTCGTATATCTAGTTATCTGTCAAACGTGTCAGTCATTTTACGTAGGGAAGACTGAGAGACAATTGAAAAGAAGGATATACGAACACACTTACGATATCACAAAAAAGAAAAACACAAATGCACTGTTTAAGCATTCCATTTCCTGCACAAAGTTTAAGTATGAATTTTTTGTTCTGGATCAAGTTAAACCAGATTTAAGAGGGGGCCTGTGCGAAGAAATATTAGAAAGCAGGGAGCTTTGGTGGCAGGTCAATTTAGATGCAGGAAATAAACCAGGAATGAATGATTTCATATCTATTTCTTCCCTGCTTAAAATAAAGGCTAACAATATTTGATCAAAATTCAACATGTAATACTTCAAAATGAACACCAGATGGGGGTAGAATAAACATGAAATATATGTTTAAGAGATTTCTGTATGACATATAAATATACACACAAAAAACAAATAAAAAACAAATAGATGAATATTCACATACCTGAGTTTTTAAATTAATTTATTTAGATAGTTATAAAGAGAGGTTTTAAAGTAACTTATTTAGTATTTTATTTATGAATATTTATTTAAAATATTTATATAAATGAATGGAATGAAATGATTAAGTTCATGCACAAGACACTTTTAGAGAGTAGGTATTAATATTCATGAGATGTAAAGGAAGATTGGTTAGTTTAATTTGGTAGAGTTGCATTTTATTGGATTATTAACAAATTAGTTGATGGAACAGACTATTTAAATGTTTTTTAAGTTAAATATGGTTGTCTGATGAAGTCCTGTATGTAGGACGAAAACGCGTGTATTGGATATATTTTTGATGAATAAAAGCGTTAATTCTTGTGGCGTTCATGTTTTGCTGCTTCCATAACAGTGGAGAAGACCGTGATCCTTGGCGTTCTTCTTTTTTCACTTATTTCTCTGTGAAAAATACATATCTCTTAGATGTTTGCTGAGAACTGAAAGTTGTAAAACAATTAAATACTTTTACATTTTAGACCTAGTAATTACTTCTCTCCAAGACAATAGGAAAACCTCTAAATCTAGACATTGTGATAGATTGCTGCACTGAAACTGAGATAACAGAATCATAAAACAACTGCCACTTATTTTCTTGAGGGTTTGCAAGTTAACTCTGGATGTTCCAGCTTCTACTATTAACACATACATTTGCACAAGTATATAGTTTATATACATTTCTGTTCTTTTCCAGCAGGGTACTGTGGAGACATCCTTAATGTTCAGTACATAACATACAATTCTGCAGCAGTAGTTTAATATACACATGACATATATTTTTCTTACATTTGTAAGACAAGCATATGAATCATATTAATATTCACAAATGACATAATTATTTACAAACTTCCAGAAAGCTCGGCTAGCAGTGCTTTCCTGGTGTCACATTTCTCCCCTCCCAGAAATATCTATCTAGTTTTTCAAGTTACTCTTGAGAAACGTTGCTTGAGAGGGTGAGCCTATTTGGGAATGCCTTACCCCATTCCCTGTCTTGAGAGCCCATCTGTGTTGGTATTGCTAACCACACTGTGGTGCTGCACTGTCATATCATATGCTTGCAACCCTAGGCTCCACCTTAGTAACTTGGCATTTTGCTGGTAATCTTGATGTAGCCATGTTAAGGGATTGTGGTCTGTAACTACAGTGAATTTCCTTCCATATGGATAAAGTTGAAGTTTCTGCAGTGCCCACACTATGGCTAGACATTTCTTTTCTATGGCTGCATAGCATTCCTCCCTGGGTTGGAGCCTATGACTGAGATATACCACTGGGTGCTCTTCTCCTTCTGAGGAAACCTGACTAAGTACAGCCCCCACCCCATGGTTTGAAGCATCCACCTGCACAACACATTCTTTGCTGTAATCTGGACTGGCTAATGCAGGGGTCCTCCCAAAATTCTCTTTTAAGCTTCTAGAATGCCTGTTCACATGCTGGGGTCCACACTACCTTATCTGGCCTGTTTTTCCTTGTCAGGTCTGTGAGGGGAGCAGCTATGGTACTATAACTGTGGACAAACTTTCTGTAGTACCCTGCTGTCCCTAAGAATGCACTCACACACTTTTTGGTAACAGGGGCAGGCCCTGCCTGAATGACTTTCACATTGGCAGGTTCTGGCCTGATGTTACCATTCCCCACTCTATGTCCTAGGTGGGAGACCTCTGCCATACCCACCTGACACTTACTGGGCTTAATGGTCAACCCTGCCCTCTATAGTCTGCCCAGCACCTCCCTGACATGCTGAAGGTGCTCTTGCCAGGAATGGTTGTAGATGGCAATATCATCTAGGTAAGCAAAGGCAAAATCTCCTTCTCCTTCTAGGATATGATCTACCAGCCTCTGGAAAGTCACTGAGGCATTTTTCATCCCAAAGGGCATCTTTGTGAACTCATACAAGTCAAAATAAGCCACAAAGGCTGACCACTCTTTAACACTGGGAGTCAAGGGCACCTGCCAGTAACCCTTGGTAAGATCAATAGTGGTAAGATACTTAGTCCCACCAGGCTGCTCTAGGGCTTCATCTGTCCTCAGCATGGGGTAAACATCTGATTCTGTTTGACTAATTTACTGTAGTCCACGCAGAACCTGGTGCTGCCAACCTACTTTGGTACCAGCACCACTGGGGAGGCCCAGGGACTGCTGGACTCCTAAATTACCCCTAGTTTCAACATTTCCTGTATCTCCTCCCTCAGAGTCTGTTTGACACGCTCAGGCACCCAATAAGGGGCCTACTTAATAGGCCTTTGGGGTCTTGTATCCACATGGTGCTGCACCAGGTAGATGCACCCTGGTTTCCCAGTGAACATGCCCCCAAACTCCTGTAACACTGCTCGGATTTCTTGAACCTGGGTAGGGGATAGCTGCTGGGACATTGCTACCCCTTCCACTGTCCTGGTGTCATCAGCTATATATTGTTGTCTGAGAACCTCCTAGTTGGACTTGTGCCATGGCACTTGCATAAAATACTGAGTTCTGTAGTCTGTGTAGTTAGATAGGTAGAGGTTCTATTCTCACAGCAGTTATGTGTGTGTGTGTGTGTGTGTGTGTGTGTGTGTGTGTGTGTGTGTGTGTGTGCTCTTGCTTGACATTACAGAGAGCTTTTTACAGTAGCATGATGGACACTGTTATTACCATATTCTCAACAGACACTGCTGATGTCATCAGCTATATCAGATTTTTGGATATGCAGTCATCCCATCAGGGCATGGTCAGAAACTGGCCTGGAGGCCAGGCAGACGTCACCTCATCCTATACCAGACAGATTACAATGACATTGCTTTTAATATATCGACATACATCATGGCATGATTTGTAGGCCTTGTGTTATCTTGCTGAGAAAGCCCCGTGGTGTCTCCAACTGCTGCATGTGTCTGGTGAGGTACATGCAAAACAGAGCATTACACTGTTTTACTGTTCTGATGAGGTTCGACTACAGTGCTGTTATACAATCCTAAGATCTGAATATGATGGTCTGACTTATGATGGGAACATATGTTTGCACTGGAAAATCATTAAAAAGAGAAGTTAGAAAGTAATGATACACATTGCAGTTTCAGACTTCACAACCCTCACAAGAACATTTATTATAAAATTGTGAAATATAGATGCTATCAACTGTCTAACTTTCCAAGGCCAATAGGCCAATATAAGTCAAAGGTACAATTACCAGTTCAACACCACAAATGCAGACATAATAAGCAATAAGTTAGCTATGCACCTTGAGCATCAGGCACAAATCTTTTGTATCCCTGGATCCAAAGTGTCTGCATGAACACAGGCAAGCTATGTGCTGGATCTATATCTTGGTATGTTGGACAGGTGTGAGCCATGCATGGTAAAGGTGGCAGTTCATCATTGTTTTCCCCGACCACAAAAACTGGCTCTGTCAGGAATTGCACTGGCACCTCCATACCCAAGGTCTGATGCAATGCTGCTACCTGAATGTGACTGATGTCTGCTGGATGAGCTCCCTTCATGGGGACACCCAGGACCATGACCCCATGGCCTACCAGGTTTGGGTGTGAACAGCACACTCACTGATGGAGCAGTGGAAGTACTGCCACTATAGGAGCATGATCAGGCACTGCCACATTGGCTGATAGAAGATGATGTGGCTGACCTATGCCCACAAGGATGCCATTCTCCTCCCAGCAGACATTCCATCACAGACACTGCTTGCTCCTTGACAGACACCCCTCAGTCCAACATGTCATTGATCTGATCCAGTGAATCGGCAACACAGTGGAACCAGACACTCATGTTAGGCTGTGCCACATCCACAACCCTGAGCATTTCTCTGGAGCACCTAATGGAACATGCCTGTGCCTCCATGATGGCCCTAAACATACACTGAGTGGTATAAGAAGAGACACCTACACCAGGTGGAGGAGTGATAGCAGGCTTCCTCCAGGCCCCTTATCAATCCTTCTGTGTAGCATTCACCCCACACTTTGGCTTTGACCAGACATAACAGGCACTGAAGCTGCAGTAGCCACACTTTCCTGATCAATGTCCTTGCCATCCACCTGTCCAATATCTGTGGTCTCAGTGGACTGTGTAGGCGTAAACCTACTGCCTGTGTCCGATGGAAATGCAGGGGATTGCAGTGTGCTAATCTATGTGTCAGATTTAACCTCTGCACCCCCAAAGTGTGCCTCAGTTTGGCCACCATCATCATCAGGTTCTGTTAATAAACTGATATCGGTTGGCACAGGGCCCACACTCCCTCTGTTATGATCACCTGCGATAAAAAGCAAGCAACACAGGAATAAATTAATACCTGCACTACTATACTGCAATATATGCTAACAAACTAACAGCACTGCCACTATTACAGACAGTACAGCAATACTCACAAAAAGCCTGAGATCAAAATCACACACTACGATATTTCTTTAAATTGCTCAGCAGTACTGACATAAAAATGATTGGGTTACCATCTGCAGAAGACATACTCCGCTGTAGTCCAGATTTGTCTTGGAAGATGTTAAACAAGAGGTAAGGGCAACATCATCATAATTAACAGTAGCACAGGGGGTAATACTTTCATCCCTTTATATGTCCATTAACTATTATTTCAACAAGAAGGTGGTTGAAAACTGAAGCCTAAGCTTATAACTGTCACAGTCTTCATCCTCCTCCCAAAAAAAGACGTGACATAGAATTAACTTATTCATTTCAATTGTTTTACTATATAACAGTATTTAGCTGTTTAGATAACAAAGCCTACATGGAAGCTTCTCCTGGGACTGCTTGCTGTCTCAGAAACTGTAGCTTTGACTTCCAGCACATGCTGTGCTGCACTCCCCTGGGAGCTGTCTGGATCTCAGATATTGGCCAGGAACTCTTCATTGGGTTAGTGGTGGATCCCCAGCAGGCCCTCCCCTTGCTAATCATCTGGTTATGGCCCACTGCAGCTGCTCTCCTTCGTACAGATGTGATCATGGCAGTGGACTTTGGTGCACCTATTCATATGTCCTGCCATGTCCACCCACAGCATTTAGGTCACAGACAATCTGCTGCCCTATTCACATCCTACTTGCCATATCTCCCCAGAGAAAAATACCATGTTGCTGAAACCCATCAATGATAACCTGGTTCCTGGCATCAGTGAAGGGGAGCCTCAGTGGATTGTCATGCCTAGGTGGCATACTTGTAGGTGTCCTAAAAGACAACAGAAGTATAATACACATGAGTATCACATAACTACAAAATAACTGTTTCCAGATAAAACAGAAAAGGTAGACAGTCAGTACTACCCACTGGAGAAACATAAAACAGTCTAAAGATGTGAAATACTAACAACAGCCAGGATGCAAAATAAGGAGAGTAACAACAGCAACATGTCCTTGTTTGCACCATAACAGTAACTCACCTTTGCTCCCTCCAAAAAAGAACAGGCAAATGAACAATTTTCCTAACAAAAACATCTTTGAAATGCTAAAAGTGCTATCAAAGGACCTGTCCCTTAAACATTTGTACATATTTATCACACAGCATTCCATTTTCATGTACTGGCAATCATGTGTAGCTGTGAAATGGTTTGACAGACAGGCCCATGCTATCGGTACACTTCTAACTATTGCATACAGGTGTAAAATCCTTTGCTTCACATTATTCTTAAATACATTCCAGCATATGCAGTATGTAGGTGACAAAATGGAAGCATACCTTCTGAACTTCAGTTCTCCTCTGTACAGATATATCCTGAAAAAAAATCATTTCTGCAGTCTTCCAAACATACAACTCTCCTCACCATCAGTTTGCCTAGCTAGATGGTTGCCTTTTTATATTGGGTGTAGATTATTAGTGGATTGCAACTGTGAGTGACTACTGTTTGGGAGAAGGAAAACACAATACCACCACTGCAGGCTGCCTTACTTCCATTGGGTGAGTCAGGTTAGATCTAGAAAGTGTTAGACGTAAGGTTGGACATGTAAGTAACTAGCACACAATTCACATGTTGTGCTCCTTAATATCCAACCTGCCTTTCATTTTTTGCTAACTGCATGTATTATTTTCACTTAATGTCCTCACATATTTTAAGGCCAATAATATAGAATGGGTTACACAGTGCATATCTCAGAATACTGGTCACTTAACTGATGAATAACCAACAAACACAGAAAGGCAAGACA
The DNA here is from genome assembly GCF_019279795.1 of Protopterus annectens. Taxonomy (NCBI): domain Eukaryota; kingdom Metazoa; phylum Chordata; order Ceratodontiformes; family Protopteridae; genus Protopterus; species Protopterus annectens. The sequence continues at coordinate 1,659,544,355 of NC_056725.1, read as the reverse complement.
GAGCTGTATATTTTCAAGCAATAAGCATAACAGGTTGTGTGATTACTAAGTGCACTACATTCAAATATAATAAATGTAAAAAAATGTACAGATAACAGTTTATGGTTTGATATCAGTGCACATTCAGTTGCAGTTGGTTGTGTGAAGAATGAGTTCAGTTCTTTGCTGCAAAACTGTTTCTCTGGCAAACAAGGCTAAGGCCATCATCTTCTTGTGTGTATGTCATACATTGATTTTCCTCATTTCAACTACTTGCCCCTTTTGTTTTCCATTTTATTTTCCTTTTCTGTCAGTTAAGCTGCAGGTGTGTTTCATAGATGCTAATTACAGCATAAGCAGCTGAACTGCATGCTAATCAACCAAGCCAACACAGTGGAGCTATTCAACAATTTATAAACCAGCCATGTAGTCTCCATACTGGTTTTTCCTGTAGATTTAAAAACTTTTAGAGTACAGACACGGAAAGTCTATACAGACAGAATGTTAGGGGCTACTGCTGCTTTAATCCATTTGTATGTGATACAAGCTGAAGCCAATGCTGCTGCTCTGCCAATAGGCCTAAGCTGAGAAGGAGAAGATTTTTCAGGCCCCATTTAACTTTTCACAACGTATATGATATGGAAATTGTACAGAGCTACAGGGTGGACCAGGACACATTACAGTAACTCTGAGACCTCTGCCTCCCTCAACTCAGATCCAGAGTCAACCAGGAGAACCCATCCTAGTGGAGACAAGGATATGTGTAGCCCTTAGAATCCTAGCTACAGGTGCCTTTCAGAGACCAACAGAAGACATGCTGGGGGTGTTGCAGATATCAGCATCCATGATCCTCCATCAATTCTTGAATGCTATGCTCCAACATGCCAGTGACCACATATATTTTCCCCATACTATTGAGGACAGGGCCAGAAATATGTAGGAGTTCTACCCTGTAGCACACTACCCTGAAGTATTGGATTCCCTAGATTTCACTCATGTAGAAATGAAGGCACCACCTATGGAACAGGGTAGGCTCTACATTAACAGAAAGGGTTACCACTCTGTCAACTGCCAAGTCATGTGTAATGCCAAGGGCATCACCCTGAACATGTGTGCTGCAAACCCTGGGAGTTACCACGGTTCATATATCTGGCACACCTCCCAATTGTACCAGATGTTTACTGGAAGGATACCCCACAGAGTCATTTACTGGGGGATGCAGGCTATGCACTGGAACCGTGGCTGATGACACCCATCAGAAATCCACACACATCCATGGAAGCACGCCGTAATGAGGCACACACTCAAACCAGAAATGTCATAGAACATGTGTTTGGGCTGCTGAAGTCATGGTTCTGGTGCCTAGATACATCTGGGGGAGCCCTGCAGTGCAATCCATGGACATGTACAGAAATCTTCACAGTGTATGCCATGTTACACAACATAATCATGAGGAAACAGCTGAAGCAGGATCAGCAAGTAGAAGGGGCACACATCCCACCACCAATGCCAAGGTCACCACAGGCAGATGAGGAGTCAGACAGGCAACTACCAGCTGCTGTGGGTGCAGGCAGACATAGGCATGCTCAGTATGCCCTTCCATTGGCTAAGACACAACACATAGTGCACTCTCTCACCACCTAGGGGTATAAAACCTTCTTCTTGCTCACATATATATAGTAACATTGATGACAGGCAACTCACACAATCTTTACCTCCCTATGTATTGGCTGTGTACTGCTTGTGTTAGACAGAGTCAGCCCTGAACCAACACTGTGGCAACTGCTGCATTTACAAGGTAAGTCCTGAACCTGGAGTGTATTGTTTAATAGTATTATGGCATATCCTTGTATTTCATCAGTTGGTACAGTAAGCAAGTAAAAGGTGGGAGATTTGTACAGACATTACCTTCACATGTGACATCAAAGACTTACTTGACTTATATGTGTCCATTAGTAAGTAGTAGGCCTCAGGCATCAAAGATTCACACAGTCATACCTTTCAAAAGTACTGATGATCACTGCATGCCCTCAGTTTAGCATCATAAGTTTGTACTGGAAAATCATTAAAGAGAGAAGTTAGAAAGTAATGATACACACTGCAGTTTCTGACTTCACAACCATCACAAGATCAAACAACAGTCAGGATGCAAAACAAGGAGAGTAACAAGAGCAACATATCCTTGTTTGTAGCATAGCAGTAACTCACCTTTGCTCCCGCAACAAAATAACAGTGTACACTTGTTTTTGCCATAACAGTAACTCACATTTGTTCCCCCCCCCCACAAAAGGACAGTGTACCCTTGTATGTGCCATAACAGTAACTCACCTTTGCTCCCCTCCAAATTGTCAGTCTGTGCTTAATTGTGCCATCCAACCTGCCCTTCAATTGTTGGCAGCTGCATATCATATTATTCCCAGTTAATATCCTCACACATTTTAAGGCCAGTTATGTAGAATGGCTTACACACTGCATGTGTCAGAGTACTGAGTGAAATAACTGATGAATGACTAACAAACACAGAAAGATAAGACAGAGCTGTATATTTGCAAGCAATAACAGGTTGTGTGATCACTAAGTGCACTATGTCCAAATATAATAAATATAATAATTTCTCTTTCTGTCTTTGTTCATGTAATGTCTTTTATTTATTTATTTATTGCCAGTATTTTGCTTGATGCAGCTCATAGAGCAATCATGGGAAAGGAGGAAATGAATGGATGTTTTGGCTGTGCTTATGTCATTTGCACAAACTGTGATAGTGCGTAAACTGGCTAACTAGACCACCTAGGAAGCAGACCTGACCCAGACAACCACAAATAAAAAATGGATACATTCAATTAATGACATTAGTGTCATGTAAGTAGGCATGTGGCAGCAGGTGCTAAGTGTAGGTCTGGTATACAGATGGTCCTGGGTTCTAGTAAAAGGTGTGCAACCTTTCTTTTACTATTGTGACACTGCAGTTTATAACAATGAACTGCAACATAAACAAGTGTTTTCTTAACCCTCTTGTGGTGACAGGTGTAAGTTTAGGAACACCATAGACATGGCAGTGGGTTCAAGCACAGCATATTCCATGCACTTTTACTTTTGTCATAATTTATATTATGTATTAACAGATTATTATCAAATGTATGACTGTGGGTATACTGTGTACTATATTCCTGTAAGTATATTTCTGCTATCTGGACTGGCTTGGCCTTCACATTTGCCTAAGACACATACACAACTGCCTGTGTAATTTCTCACTGCTTCCCACTGTTGCCCACCACTTACCATCATGCAAACATGAGGCTCAGGGGTATGCACTGTCAAGCAGCATTCTTGCACAATGGTAAGTGGTGCGCAACATTTTCAAAGGGTGTGCACACTCCCAGTAAAAGAGATGGCTGAAATTGGTGGGAAAATATAAGTCTCCATTGGTCTTGATCCATGGTAGACATGACAGGTGTTCATGGAGAGGGTGTAAAAATTAGGGCTCAAAGATGGTGCATCTAGGAGTCCAAGATTTTTATTGGACTCCTAGTGAAACACTACAACACAAGGCTGCTGCAGGGGGACTATTCGGATTCCCAGTATAAGTCAGAAGCTCTTGGATAGTTTTGGCTAGGCTGTATCTAGTGCCACTGGTATCCTGCTCATTGATGACCAATGTAGTACCACTTTAGTGACCTATACCACAGGAAGAGGGATGCCCTCAATGCTTGGATCAAGGAATATAGGACTGTGGACATCCTACAAATGTGTAAGTATCAACTACAGAGAGCACTTGTAAGGCGTAAAAGCTGAATATAGGAAAGACTGGTATTCATAACGGTATTCTGTTCTGTTTTTCCACAGCTGCCATGGAAAGGGTGGTCAATGTTAGGACCAATGGCACATGGTATGTATGCAACAGAAGAGTAGTATTATTGTAGCATTAAAAGTTAAAGATAGCTTTTTTGGTATTTTATAGAGTTGTATCAAATTGAGCATGCATATCTCAACTGTAAAAGCAGGTATGCATCCATTAGTCTGTTGCCCAAAACAAGAGTACAATATTAGACTTTGTCAGAGGTTGTGTGTTCAAATATCACACTTCCCAAAAATACAGTACTGTTAACTCTTCAGTTATGTGTAACTTAAAGGTTTAAAGTAAAATCTCTATACCAGTGGCAGACATGCCGTGCTGTAAACTGTAATCTGCCTAATTGAAACACGCATATGTGCAATATGTGCACATGTAAAGGAGTACTTGCAGTCTGTAGTATAGTGTGCATGTGTTAGGAGCTGGTAGTCTTAAAAGTAAAAGTTATCTGCTAGGGGTGGTATTCTTAAGAATAAAGGTTAAGATAACAGAGTCAAATAATTGTATGAATCTCTTGTATGTCACATATGAAGGCACTAATCTTATCTCTTGTTTCTCTCTCACAGCAACCCTTATCTCTCTTTTTGTTAATTTTTTTTATTTTTTTGTTTTATTTTATTACATGTTGTCAATATGTGTCCATGTCATCATGAAATGCTCCACAGAACAGCAGGGTAGGCTTGCCCTAAAGGATCCACTTGCCCCCACTCCACCGGCTATGGAACCATTGTCCAGCACATCTGTGAGCCAACCTGACAGCACCACCTCTGCTGCCCCTGCATTACCTTTCCCCTTAGGTAGTCCTGCCCTGGAGGATAGTCCAGTGGTTCCCTCCAAGAGCAGTGGCAGAGCTGGTGAGTTTATCACCCTCACTGAGTTGCCAGTGATGGTGTGTAGGGTTGTGCACCAAACTGTTGGTGCACTCCTACGCCAACTGGAGAGGCTGCTCTCCCTCATTTTATGTAGTACCAGGAGGAGGAGAAGGAGAAGTCAAGTGCTCCAGCCAGTGGAGGAGTGAGGTGACACTGATGACAGTCCTGTGAGTGAAGACTCGATTCTCACTGTCACCCAGCTTGACGATGTTGGGTCCTGGATATCCCCACCCTCACCCCATCCGTGGTGCCCAGCAACCTCTTGTGTCCATCACTGTCTCTTGTCTTGTTTGTCTTTTCTGTCTGCAATTGCTTCCTCACCCACCCAACTTAAAAGACAAAGACATACCCATGTCTCTTTCTCAACATTCCTCTATCTCTTTCAAAAAAAAAAAAAAAGGGTACCTGTCCCACAAAAAATCATCCCATACAAAGCTCTCTATTTCACACATGTGTCTCCTTGACACACTTGAGTTGGTCCATTTGGCTATATAACATGATTGTGTTGTGGCCCCCCCCCTTTATCTGGGGGTGACAGTCCAAATAAAGCTAATATTCTGCATATATTATCAATTTTTACTGTTGAAAAAATGGATAACTATTCTTTTTTCATGCCTCCCTCCTGCACATTCCTGTATTGCTTTCCATTTGTTCTTCCCCCTGCTTGCTTCCCATTTCACCACTGTTGTATCTACTCCATTTCTTTTCTTTAATGCACTATTGTGTGATGGTGTGCATCATGCACCAATGTGCAGCAATGGTAATATGAAAGTTGTTAAAAGTATTAGATACAGTTGTTTTCGAACCCAGTACCATCTGGCCCTAAAAGGGAACGTATCACTGCATTAACACATGCTGCCACAATCAGTTAAGTAGCAGGTGTATTCTATATTCTAGAGACTCAGTATGACCTGTCAGAAATTAGCAATGCTGCCACTGGAATAGTTACATGACATTCCCTTATGTACTAATCATTCTTAAGGTCTCATTTTTGCCTGCCACCCAATGGCATGCAAACAAGGTAAGCACAGCCAAACCTTCCATTCATTCATACATTTCCTATGATTATGCTAAGCACCACATTGTGCAAATAATGGCCATAAAATAATAAAATAATAATAAAAACTGACAGAGAAAACACAATTTGCCAACAAATGAAGAGGAGGTTGGATATTAATGAAACAGAACCTGTGAAATGTCCACTACTTTCTAAGCCTAACCTGACACACCCACCTGATGTAGTCATTTCACAGTTGCCATCCATTAAACACAAACACTGAGCAAGTGTCTGCACTATATTTACATCTGCTACACGGTGATGGATTTGGGATTCATCAGGTCTTCACCATGCTGACAGCCCTGAATCTACACCAGATGTCAACCATGTAGCTAGGGAAACTGAAGGGGAGCTTAAACACAGAAGAGATGATATTGCTTTGGGATATATCTGCACAGAGGACTACTGATTTTGAGAAAATATGCATTTTGTCAGCTACATACTACATATGATGACATGTAACTATGAATAGTCTGTTTATTTTTTTTTTTATTTATTTTGATTTGCACAAACATTTACACTTTTATCTGTCTGCATTAGTTACAACTGTACTGATGGCATGGGCAAGTTTGTCAGGACATTTCACAGATATATCTGATTGGCAATACCTTCACATGGAATATTCTGTATTAAATCTGTAGGCATGTTTCAGGGACAGGCCATTTCATATCACTTTTATCATTTCAGTAATGCTTTCTTAGCCAAATGTGTCATTTGCCTGTTCCTTTGAGGTGTGGGAGCAAAGCTACATTTCTGTTATGGCACAAAAAAAGATATGTTGCTATTGTCATTCTCCTTTTTTTGCATCCAGACTAATTTAACTGAAATATATCTCTGCTGTTACATGTTAAGGTCAGTTCTGTACAAATCCCCCATCTTTTACTATATATTCTGTCCATGTAGACTCCTTTCTGTGGCTGTATTCCAAAAGTTTTGGAATTCGCAGGGAAAGCCTACATGGAGTCTACACCTATTACCTTATAGCTTGTTGAATAGCTCAACCATGTTGAATTGGTTAATTAGCATGCAATTCAACTGCTTATTCAGTAATTAGCATGTCATGGTGTTTACCTTGTTTTTGCAGTAGTGAACACCACTACACAGTGCTTACTGAATCTAAAACTTTCTGCGGTCGTGTATGCATTGTGCTGTGACACACATATGGTGAGAAATGACCATGTAGGCTTTATTGAATCCCCCTGAATGTGTTTCCTTAGTGCAGCAGGTTTAAGCAACATTGCGTTGTAGTAACCACACCATGCCATTTGGACATGAAGAACCATTCATTGTCGCTCGGCATTGGTGCACCACGTGAAATGCCGCACAAACACAGGAGAACAAAATGTGGAGGGCTTCACTGGGGATTTCTTATTTAAGTGTATGGTATCTGATTCTATTTTTTGACCAGATAGATAGGAAAGTGGTGAAATGGTGGGGCAAGCAAGGGAAAGCATTATAGGGATGTGCAGGAGGAAGGTAGGAAAGAACCATAGCTATCCACTTCTTCAACAGTAAAAAATGAATATGTATAGAATATTGGTTGACTTTAGACTGTCACCTCAACAAAGATGGGTGACAACAATGCAATCGTGTTGTGTAGCTAATTGTACTGAATTAAGTGCATTGGGAAGACACATGTGTGAAGTGGAGAGCTATGTCTGGGACCATTTTTTTTGGGGGGGGGGCAGTTGGCCATTTATAATTTTCTTATTTCAGTAAGAGTGGAATGTTGGGTAAGGGATGTAGGTATTTCTGGGTCAGGTAAACAGGGTATGTGAGGAAGCAGATGCAGACAAACAGGACAAGCAAGACAAGAGCCAATGATGATGAGGGACACATCAGGTTTGGGACACCATCATTGTGGACAGGAAGGGGACATCAGATGCCCATGCCCATCAAATGTGGGGACAATAAGAATCTAGTCCTTACTCTCAGAACTGCCATCACTGCCCCCTCCTTCGATTTATTTGCCCAGAATTCCAGCAAGCATCTTCTCCATCCAGCTGAGGCATGCACCAATGGTGCTTTCCATGACATCACGCACCATGCCTGGCATCTCCTGGTGGGTGACAAAATCACCACCTCTTGCAATACTCCTGGAGGGTACCACTGCACCAGCTGCCAGGGTAATGCTACCTGATGTGGAGGGCCCAGGTAATGCAGGGGCAGCAGAGGCAGTACTGCCAGGTTGGGTCCCAGATGTGCTGGGTGTCTGTGCAGGAGCCATTGGAATGGGTGCATGCTGATGCACAGTCATTGGCCTACCTCTCTGTGCTGTAAAGCATTTTGTGAGATGAAAAAAAGCCGTAGAAACCAAGCCAATGACCACACTCGGACAAATAAACTTAGCGCTTTCATCCACTTTAATGACGTGAACTTCATCAGAAAGCATTTTGTGAGATGTCAGAAAATGATGACATCTAAACATTGCGACCACACATATTAAAATAGAAAGAGATACGGGTTGAGGTAAGAGAAAAAAAGAGAGATAATTAGTACCATCATATGTGACATACGATCAATTAGTACAATATAAATAATTTATTTCTACTTTTACATTTTAGTATATTTTTTGATAACTAGAAGCTATTAACTGATGATTGCTTAAAGTAATCCTTACAATAGGCATGTATTGCACATATATTTCATCAAATAATACACATTAATTAGACAGCATGACATATATGCCAGTTTTGTTGAAATTATTATGTAATCTTTTAAGAAATGTTTTTATATTATCTGCTACTTGTGGGATTTGAACCCATAACATCTAAATGCAGTATTGCAATTGACTCCTACTGTTGGCTTCTGCTATAGACTAAAGCATGGATGCTTGGTTTTACAGTTAAGATATGCATTTTTAATTTGCAACTACTGCATAGAAGAGCAATGTAAAATAAAATATATTGTGCTGCATACATACCCTTTGCTTCCCTAAGTCTTTGCAAATTAATGGCGTAGGCTTCCCTGTTTGTTGTAATCACCTGGTCAGCTGTAGAATAAAAAGGAGCGAACTAGAGAAAACATTATGCATGTAAGTCTTGCCTATATCCAGCTTTCTAGCTAATTTAAATTATCTTTATTTGTATACTTACACAACTGTGGGATGTCAGGAGTCCTAAACTCATCCATCCACTGGTTGTGTGTATCCTGCTTGCACCTTTTAAGTCATTATAGTGGTGTCTGCATTGCTGTCTAGTGCGTGGAATGCCATTCACATTGGAGGCAGCCTTGGGCAGATTATTTCAAGCCTCAGATTTGTACTAAGACCCAGTAGAGCCCCCCTGCAGCACCCTTCAACTGTGGCACTCTACAAGGAGGCCAGTAAAGATTCTGGACTCCTTCACACTCCACCTTTGAGCTGTAAATTGGGCACCTTCCCTTCTAGCTCTAGACATGTCTGCTCAGGCCAAACAGCAACAGTTAAGAGTGTTTTCCCACCAATTCATGTTATCATGTTTAATGTGAATGCACATACCTGAACAACCATGCCAATTGAGTTTGTGTGATGTTAAGCAGACAGCAACAGTGACAAACAGTGAGGGGCACAGTTTTTGAAATAGGAAGGTTAATCTGACAATTAACATTACTTTATGGGTTGGTTACTGCTGTAACTGTTAGTTGATTTAACCTTGCAGACATGTATAGGGGCATAAACTTTATGACCTGACACATTTTGGTGTGGCTTTATACACTGATAGAATGAATTTATACAATGTGGGATTCAAACCTAAGCAAAATAGACAAACCATAGTCTTCCACACAGGTGATGTTTCATTCTTGCCATAAAAGAAGTGCTTGTTAGACATGCTAATTAATTATATATACATGCACATGACATGACACAGTGAGAGGTTAACCATGTATGTATGTGACCTGACAAGGTCCTGCCTCAGGATTCAATAAACTCTGTGTAGGCTTTGTGCAGAGCCTACATGGAGCTTACATGTTAGCGCAATGGTGCATGGTACTCTGCAGCATGCAGTGCATATTAATGAGGCGTAGCATGACTAAGCTAGGTTTTGTGGCTGGCATCAATGTTGCCGACCGGGAAATCATGTAAGCGAATACGGATACCAATTCCTTGTAGACTGGAGCACCTATGGTGTATGGATTTGCATGGAATGCTACAATGATCACCAGGGCTTCACAGATAACTGTGAATCTGTTAGTTTAACATATCTCCACAAAAGCCAATAATGCAGGGACATTTAACCAGAAATAAGGACATAATTGCCATAGATATAGCATAGACATGTGGCAGAATGAAACTCAAACATACCTGTCATTTCCTTTGAGCAAGATATGGGGACAAAGGCATACATAATGGAGGGGACAATGATCCAAAAATAGGGACAGATATTTAACATTGCACTTCCAGATGTAGAAAGTTGATAGAATAAATAGGTTGTACATTAGCATGAACTGCCTGAGGAGCATGAAGTTTGAACCACAAATGTCAGTCATGAGTTTCTGACTTCACTCTGCAATTGCATGCCAATGATTTGCCAGAAAATAAAAATGCAATGAGGAAAAGATCACAAATATGAGACAAAATCTGGACATTTTGCACAAATCAGGACAGATGATAGGTATGCACTCAAATGTATGCAATACTGAGTCACATCAGTGCAGAGATCATCCCAGTGATATGGCAGAAAGCCACAAATTTAATAAGGAAAAGATCTGGACATCCTGGGAATATCTGGACAGTTGAGAGGCATGAATGTGTAGTATATGGTCCAAACACAGTACAGCGCAGTGTACCTACAGTGCAGAGTATTGTGATATCTCATTCCTAGCATTCTGTACTGAGGCTTTGTTAATAATCTGTAATAGGACATGGGACTGCCATGTAAAATGATCACTCAGTGGAAGTGTGTGTATTGAATAGGGACACACAGATGAATTGTAGTAATGAACACAGGGAAAGAGGGCAGGTGAAACTCCCTCACATACAGCAGAGGAGGGCATGTTAATGGAAGATGGTTGTAGCAGCAACACTAAGTACATATCTATATGGTACAGTAAGGACAGTACATTAAAAATGTGTTGTCTGTGACTCTCACACAAGGTGACATAACAATGGGGAGGATGTCTGTGTGAGATAAGAATCCTTACATGAATAATGCAGTGGACATCTACCAGAGATCTGACATACAATTGGGGTAGGGTGCATACTGTGAAGCTGTGCAAAATGATATGCCTGAATATGAGTGTACTCTCAGCAGAGGTCTCCAGCAAGGTGCCACATGTAAAGAATCATGGAAAACATTACAATAACCAACCACAAGCATGGACAATAATAGAATAATACTACCACTAATTCCAGCCTCTGACATAACATATGTCATGTAGAGTGATAAGAGATGAGTCTGCACACACACTTGAACAACTATTATGATACATCCAAAATAAATGAGGGTAACCACGTGCACTGTCCTGGCACTGGTGCTAGGATGGACACTACTATACCTGTATGTGACAATATGGGCAATACAGGCTAGGCTAGTTGCCTTGTGTGCATGACACACACACACAGACACACACACACACACACACACACACACACACACACACATATATATATATATATATATATATATATATATATATATATATATATATATATATATATGGCACAATCCACACTGTCACAGAAGAGATATATGCCATTAATGTCAAACACCTATGTATGTAGTGTGTGCATAAGCAGAATAGGTAGCACGCATGCATCTGGAGTAACAACTTGAGTGGTCTTCCACACCATCAGACAGTCATGTATATTCCACAGAAAGAATACCTAGGTATGGCCAATAAGCTGTGTGACAGCACACTGTGACAAAGGTTGTACACTTCAGTTACACATCACTGGAAGATGCGTATGGAGGTATATGAAGAAGGGTTCATTATACACAGTTATTGGTGTGATGAAGGCTGGTAACCATGAAGTTATTATAGCCTCTGATGTGCATGTCCTTCACATATCCAGTACTTGTGTTTCATTCAAGGGAGTAGTCAGCACTGTGACCACATGCTGGTGGATGTACCACTTAACCTTTACCCAAAGACACAGATCACATACCTATTGGTCTGATTATAGGGTGTAATGTCGACATTATACTTGGGTGGTATGTCTGTTTCCCGATTCAACAAATCCCTCCATGTTTCTTGTCAATGTAGGTGTTATCATAACTGTGGCAGCAGTCTCTGGTATGTATTGATACTCTCTGTATTATACTAATATTACAGTTGGACTCAATGATTGCCCACAAGCTGTGGTCCTTCAGGAAGCTGGTTGGTCACAGCATGTGTGTGTCTTCTGTTATATCTATCACTTAACTACTGGACAGGAAAGGGCCTAGCAGACACCCCTGATGTACTGACTTGATCACTGGACCTGAGATATATGTCACATCACACATTTTAACATAGTGAGATGCCATGTATGTCATACACTAGTCTACCCATTTGGTGATATAGCTGTCTATGGCCACATATGACAGTGATGATTGAATACTGCAGTGTGGATTTGTGTCAAATGCATTGACCTGTTAAAGTTCCACAAGATGATACTGTTGTCATCATGCATGCCCTCAATGACCTTTTTGTAGACATCTATCAGCTGTAACAGACCTGATGTAGTATTAACAACGCACACAGGTCTGCTGCACACACCTGGAATATTGCTAGTGTATATGTAGAAGAGGTCCATGATGACATGTTGGTCTACCTCACAGTCAAGGAGAGTCAGGATACCTCTATACATGCATGTGTATCTGGTAATGTCCCCCCAGCTCAGCTGGATGCATGTTACATCCTTGTATGGGAATATAGGTCATGTGGAGTGTGTGTTGAACTGTGTATTGAACCATAACAATAAGGTGTATGTGCTGAGTCTTGCCATATGTGATCTGTGATGTTGTCACAATCTATTGATTCCATGTGATAGGCCTGTAAGAGGGTAAGACAGTGCATACTGCTTATTGTGATCTGGCCTAGGGTTTTGACACAATCACACATGAAGGTATCATTGAGAAACCCCCCAAGCTGGGGATTAAACCTTACATCAGTTGATAGGTAACCATCTGACTCACTGACAGAACACATCATGTGAAAGTCAATGAATCAACCTGAACCAGTAGAGCTGTTACCATTGGCAAACCCCAGGGATCTGTGCTTGGCCCTTCACTGTTTGAACTGTATTTCTCGAAAATTCATGCCAAAGTATATGGCCTTTGGCTTACCAAGTTTGCTGATTCTTGCATATCGTGTGTAATCATTGATTCCATCAATGGTGATAACATAGTACAGGAGGAGTTAACATACACAACTGAATGGTGACAAAGGCATGCATTGTACAAATGAATGCAGAAATGTCTGTTTTTAATGTTGTCTGTCTGAAAAGTAGACTTCCATGTTGATCACAGCATTGACAGCAGTCTTTCTATGTAGAAACACAGTAATGCAAGTGCTGAGAACACATGCATATAGCAATCTGAAAATTGACCACTAAGTGTCCACACTGCTATTGAAAGCCTATGTTGTGCACATCATAAGTCATGTCATCATACTGAGATCTTAGGATTGTATGATATCACTGTAGTCAAACCTCATTACAATACTAATAGAGTATAATGCTCTTTTTACATGTACCTCACCAGATGTGTAAAAGCTGGAGAAACCACAGGGCTTTCTCAAAAAGATAACACAGGGCCTATAAACCATGCCATCATGTATGTGGATAGATTAAAAGCCATTTCACTGTGTATAGGATGAGGTGACTTCTGCTTCATCTCCAGGCCAGTCTCTGACCCTCCCCTGGAGGGAGTACTGCCTATCCAAAAATGTGATTTAGTTGAGGACATCAGCAGTGTCTGTTGAGGAGTACATGACAGTGTCCCACATGCTGGTGTAAAATGTTATGCATAATTTTACACAATAGCTCACACCCAGTTAACTGCAGTGAGACTAGAACCCCTACCAATACAGCTACAGAATCTACAGAACACAGTACTTTATGAAAGCACCACAGCTCAAATCCAAGTTGGAATGTATCAGACAACACTTTATGGCTGATGACATCAGCAGTATCTGATGAAGAGAAGATAACAGTATCCCATATGCTGGTGTAAAATGCTATCCATAATGTCAAGCAACAGCTCACACCCACTTGACTGTAGGGAGTATAGAACCCCTACCTATCTGATTATATAGACCCTAGGACTTTATGCACGCACCACAGCTTATGTCCTAGTTGGAGTCTGACAGACAACACTTTATAGCTGATGGCATCAGCAGTGTCTGTTGAGGAGAAGAAAACAGTGTCCCACATACTGGTGTAAAATGCTGTCTGCACTGTCAAGCCTGAGCCCATATACACAGTTGACTGCAGTGAGAATAGAACCCCTACCTATCTAAGTACATGGCCTTTAGAACCCAGTACTTTACACAAGTGCCACAGCACAAGTCTGTCTTATACAACTAATGTAGGTAAACTTATAGTAGATGACATCAGAAGGCCATGTGAGAGACATGGGGTATGAAATGGATGTGTAGGCATGTGCAAGAATCAAAATATTGGCAATGTATGTCAATGGATAAGCAACTGTAGGATACACACGTCTGCTGTGCTGTCTACACACACACACACACACACACACACACACACACACACACACACACACACACACACACCAAGTCAATTACAGTGAGAATAAAAGCCCTACCTATCTAAGTACACATACTACAGAACCCAGTACATTACACAATGCCATGACACAAATTTGATTTATACAAGAGTGCAGGTGAACTTATAGTAGATTACATCAAAAGGCCATGTGGGGGACAACAGGTTGGGAGGCCTGCATAGGCACATAGCTTCATAGATTCATATGATGCCACTATGCTAATAGCACTACAGTGTTAGAAGCCTAACTATGTTAAAACACAAGTACCCTTACTGAGCATAGTTGGATGGTCATTTTTAGCAGAGCAAGTTTGTGAGCAACATCAACTGACCCTGTCTATGAGGGGCATAGGTGCCAGCCCAGAGGTGACTTCACAATCACCCAACCAGTACTCAAGGTTGAGCTTAGACATGGTAATTGAGGAGCACTGCTTCATATGCAGTGGGAGCCTATTATACAGGAGTGTAAATTGTTGTGGGATATATTGGGGATACATCTGTCTCCTCGGCATGATCTGTTTATGTCACAGGATTGGTTGAGAACCCTGGGGAAAATTATTTTTGTACCATTTGAATTCTAGATGTCCATCATTTCCAGAAGGGCAGGGTCTGAGACTATTCTGCAGGGCAGGCATAGGTCACCTCTCAGCAGCCTGCATGATACCAAGTACAGTGACAGGTATGTCAGTCTTTCCATGTATGTCATGTTTGGAGGCCTGGGATTCTCCCAGGCACAACCCTGTATTTTCTCCAGTTGGTGCAGATGTCTGGTGAGATACAGACAGATGTGAGCAGTGACTCCATTATTGGTGTGACAAGGTTAGAGTACAGCAGAGGTATGACTACCCTGGTCTTGGATGTGATGTTCGTATGTATGATGTGCGCAATGTAGATTGTGTGAGTCACCATTATGGGCACGTAGTGATGAAAGTGTAGATTGCTATCAACATGTGTTCCCAAGTCTCACAACATTGTGTATGAGCTTAGGAGGGTGCTATATATATATCATAATCTGCAGGGGTACATCATTGGCAAAGGGGATAATGAGTCATTGTATGCTTTAAAGTCAAGTCTGTGAGTTTGGCACCAATCATTAGTCTGTGTCAGCCTCTTCTGTAATATGTTACCATTATTGGGGACTCTATATGAGTGCATCCAGTTAACAGTCATGCAAACTTGATAAACCACAGGGCATCTACTGTTACCTGTGCTTCAGGAAGTATTTTCCAAACAGTTGAGGGCCCAGCACAGATCCTTGTGGTATTTCACTGGTGAATGGGCTAGTGGTGGAGGTGCAGTCCCCAACTTTGAGAGTGTGTGTTCTGTAGCTGAGCCATTTGGCTGTCCATCTAGTACTATATAGCCTAATTCCCAGATGAGAGATCTTCACTATGATATGAATGGGGAATAGTTTCAAAGACCTTGGATAATTCAAAATAGATGGTATGCCCTGTTATCCCTCATCCAGGTCTTTGGGGTCAGTATCCAAGAAGTCCACAAGGGTTAATAACCAAGATCTACCCTTGACAAAACCAAAATGGGTAGGGTTAAGTGTGTTGAAGATTACCTATGTCCCTGTGGATATGATCCATGCTGATTCCTGCACTAACCTTGTAGATAAGTTTTTTTTAGGTGTATGGGTCAATAGTTGTAGTTCTGCATGTTACCAGACTGATGTGCATTGCATAGCACACAATGTTTGATATTACATTTATTTATTTATTTATTTGAAGTTTGTTAACTGGGAAATCCCATTGGGCCAAAAATGAGCCCATTTTCAATGGAGGCCCAGGGAGAAAAGCTCCATATACAATTATTACAAAGCTAATATCAACAAAGTTAACAAATACAATATAATTTTCAAAAACTAATAAAACACAGTAATACAGAAGACAAAATGATAACAATTGAGCAATGTGATGTAGCAAAGCATTGAAAGAAATTAAAACATAAGTATTTTGGAGTACACAAGTATAATTTGGACTGCAGGCATATAGTTTCATGAGGCGAGAGGTAGGATGAATTAGAGGAGGAGAGTAGAACAGTGAGAAGTGAATAGGCTGAGTTATGAGAAAGGAAAAAAGGGGGTGAGAATGGAAATGAAATGAAGGGAGTCAGTACGGTGAGTTTTGAGAAAGGAAAAAAGAAAAAGATGGGGCAGCAGAAATGAAATAGTCGTGTGGTTGATATATGTGTGGAAAAAGTACTAATACCTCAGGGTTGCAGTGCCGGGGAGGGGGGTGCAAGCACATGGATTAACTGTAAATATGTGACATACTGTTAGATAGGGCCCTCAGTTTGTAATGTTTCCACATGTAATTTCATGTCATACACAGGAAATGGACAATAAACAGCAGTAATTCAGCATAATATAAACATTTCCATAGCATAGGGAGTAGTGGGTTTGTGTAATGGTTAGTGAAGTGTATACGCATGTGAGATGCATGTTTGCATGTAGGTAAGCAGTGAGCAAATGCGAGCTGCATTGCTAAAGCCTGACAGTTAGTATTGAGTCTATGAAATACACCTGCTGCTTAATTGACTCTGCTGTAGCATGTATTAATGCATTGATAAATTCCTTTTTTGGGCCAGATGATACTGGGTTTGAATCTAGGTGTACCTAATACTTTAAAATACTTTTCATTATGGAGTGATAATGCAATGACATGAATTGTTTATATAAGATGTGTTGCTTTGTGCTGACATAGCACAGCAGGGTTAAGTAGCATTGTGCTCAGGTAACCATCTACTGTTGCCTATGCTTCAGGAAGTATTTTCCAAAGAGTTGAGGGCCCAGCACAGATCCTTGTGGTATTCCACACTGGTGCAAGACTCGCACCTCCTCGCAAACATGGAGCTAATAAAATGAAAGGATCCTTTGTTTTTTCTGCTATTTATGTGTGTTGTGTGTAGTTCTATTTTTTGACCAGATAGAAGGTATAAAAAGGGGTAGATAGGAAAGTGATGAAATGGAGAGCAAGCATGGGAAAGAATAAAGAGAAAGCAGGGCAGGACTGTGCAGGAAGGAGGTAGTAAAGAATCATAGCTATCCATTTCTTTAACAGTGTAAAGTGAACATATTTGCAAAATATTAATTGAATTTGGACTGTCACCTCCAGAGACAGGGGTGACTACAACACAATCATGTTGTACACTGAATCAATTGTGTCAAGAAGACACTTGAGCAAAATGGAGAGTTATGTATGGGGTGATTGTTTTTTTTGTGAGATAGGTGCCCATTTTTTTTTTAAGAGGGAGAAGAATGTTGGGGGAAGGGGAGTAGGTATGTTTGAATCAGGTAAGTTAGGTAGGTGAGGAAGCAATTGCAGACAGACAAGACAAGTAAAACCGATGACATGGATGGTGATGGACACAAATGCTTGGGGAAAACTGTGATTGATTGAGGATGGGGACATACAGAATCCATGGTCATCAAGCTGAGTGACAGTGAGAATCGAGACCTCAACCACTGGACGGTATCACTGTCACCTCACTCCACCACTGGCTAGAGTGCATGATGTCTCCTTCTCCTCCCCCTACTACTGCATGAAATGAGGGACAGCATCCTTTCCAGCCGGCATAGGCATGCACTAACAATGCAGTGCACAACCCTATGCACCATCCCTGGTATCTCAGTGCAGGTGATAAAATCACCATCTCTGCTACTGCTTCTAGGGGGTACCACAGGACTGACCTCTGGAGCAAGACTACTTGAGGGGGCAGGTAGTGCAGGGGTAGCAGAGATGGTGCTCCCAGGTTGGCTCACAGACATGATGGGAATGTGCTGGAGCTGGTGGAGAGGGGTAGGCAGATCCTGTGGGCAGGCTTACCCAGCTGTGCTGTGGAGCATTTATTGATATGGTACACATGGAAGACATGGACATGTTTTCATGATATGTAATAAAATACAACAAAAATAATAAAATAAAATAAAATAAAAATAAAATAAAATAAAAAAAAAGAGATAATGTTTGGGGTGAGAGAAAAAAAAGATGAGATTAGTACCTTCATATGTGACATACAATGTAATAATACAATTATTTAACTCTATTATCTTAACCTTTACTCTTAAGACTACCACCCCCTTAACACATAACATTTACTTTTAAGACTACCAGCTCCTAACAGATGCGCGCTATACTACAGATTGCAGCAAGTACTCCTTGACATGTGCATATATATATATATATATATGTAAATTATGGGATGACCTATATTATCAAAAAAAAAGAAAACACCACGATCTTGTATGTACTACTGCTATAAGTACTTGTATGCTTAATTTACACTGTTCAATGATTATGTTTACATGGATTCACTTTACAATGCTGAATTTCCGAAAGATTGAATTTCATATGGCCGAGGCCATATGATCGAACTTTCAGAACCACAACATTGTAAAATAAATCCAAAATAACAAAGAAAAAGCTTTCTCACCATTATTGCAGGGGGGCAAGCCCCCCTGCACCCCCCACACCCCTGCTACTTAAATATTCCAACTCCGAGATCGCACTAATCTCCCGTTCCACGCTGTATGCAGATCTCCTTTCACAATGTCGAGATTCCGAAAGTTCGATCATCTAGTCTTGGCCATATGAAATTCGATCTTTCGGAAATTTGACATTGTGAAGTGTTCCCATTTACATGTATCATGCTGTATTTTTCTCGATAACAATGTTTATATTACATCATATATGTTTCACATTCATTTTTGTTTTTTTCTTGGAGCTTTTCTCCCAGGCCTCCACTGAAAATGGGTTCTTCATGGCTCAGTGGACTTCCCTGGTCATCAAACTGAAATAAATAAATAAATGTGCATGTTCCAGTTATACAGATTACAGTTTACAGCAGGGCATGTGTGCCACTGGTATAGAGCTTTTACTTTAAACCTTTAAGTTACACTTAATTGAAGAATTATCAATATTGTATAGTTGGGAGGTGTGATGTTTGAACTCGCAACTTCCGACTAAAGATAATATTGTACTTTTGGTTTGTACTACACACTAATGCATGCATGCCTGCTTTTATATTTGAGATATGCATGCTCAGTTTGATACAACTCTATATATACCAAAAAAGCTATCTTTAACTTTTAATGCTACAATAACACTATTCTTCTGCAGTATACATACCACATGCTGCCCTCATCCTCGCCAATCTAGCCCCATGAGTTCTTACACTGACCTCTTGGTCCATGGCAGCTGTGGAAAAAGCAGAACAACAGCAATGAGAGAGACCTGGATAAGGAATCTGGTTGCATTTCAAGTAAATGGAACAATAGAACAAAATAGAGATGCACCAAAACCACGAGTATCAAAACTGTTTATTTCTTAAAAAGTATTACTCGGTTTAACATGCTGATTCCACAAGCTGTCTGCATTGTAAAAGTTTCATTTTATATGTTACTTGAAACTGTCAGTCTCTAGAGCACATGAAAAGATACATATATTACTTTTTGCAACATGCTATCTTTGCAGTTACCTCACACTCTGTACAAACTCACTTGGTAACTGATAGCTATTCATTTAAAATATCACTTTAAATATTGAATGTGCCCTTGAAATGCTATTGACAATTTTGACAAAATATAATCTGAACTGTAAAATGAATGACTTGAAAGAAGTGAAGTAATGCATAGATTTCAGACAGTTCTTGACACTACAGTAAAAGTAAAAATATATATTCACAAGGAAGTATTGAAATGTTTTAGTCTTTCAGTTAAAATAACTTACTGTCAACATTTTGTGATATCAGAAAGTTTGAAGAGCTAGGAAATTACTATTCTTTGTCTTTATAATGATTATTAGACAGATGTTAGACTCTGCTTAGTTTAATGAATTGTGACATTTGTTTATGAGGAAAAGTGGACTCAATTACTCACATTGGACTACACATTCCTGGAAACTCAACTGAAATGTCTCCAAATTACTTGTGAATTTAAATGAAACTTTCTGATTAATAAGCATAACGTACTTTAACAACCTGAATCCATAAGCTATCTGCTCTATATATGCTACATTATATATGTCACTTGCATATGACAGGTTCTAGAGCACACAAAAAAATACATATTATACAACAACCCCTCCATTAATATTCCAAAACATGCAAACTGATTGGTCAGCGTGCACGTTGTAAATCAGACTTATACTAATGGAAAAAGGTCCGGTCGCCAAGACTTTTTCCATTAGTATAGGTCTTTTTTTTTACAGCAACGGAGAACGCAAAATCTCCATTGCTGTTTAGACACTGTCTCGCTATGTTAAAGGAGTTTAACATAGCGAGACAGCTTTAAAAAAAGTAACTGAGATCTTCCGTTGCTTTTTTTAAAGGTGTCTCACTATGTTAAACTCCTTTAACATAGTGAGACAGTTTGTAAAAAGTGACAGAGATCTTGCTTTCTCTGTTGCTTCCACCCACAGCTCTGATGTATTGCATAAGCATACGCATGTGCAGTACATTAGAACTGCCACAGAATACCAGACAGCTGTGGAAGGGCAGCAAAGAGGCATTATACAATGCCATTATTTAAGAAAAGTAAGTATTTTTTCTTAAATAATGTCATTGTATAATAGCAATAACCCACGCCTGGGTGTGGGTAATGCTGGATTTACCCAGGGCTGTCTTTGTTTGGCCACTCAGGCTTCACCTTCTTGACCAAACCACACCAACCGTGGGTAAATCCAGCATTACCCACACCCAGGCGTGGGTTATTGCTATATTATATTTGCAACATGCTATATTTGCACTAACCATACATTCTAAACTAACTCAACTGGCAACTGACAAGTTTTTTATTTGAAACATCAGTCTAAATATTAATTATGCCCTTGAAATGTTGTTGCCGTTTTGACAAAACAAAACCCGAAAAAGGAATGATTTGAAGAAGTGAAGTATTGTACAAATTTCAAAGACAGCTATTGACACTACAATATAATTAGAAATGTATACATGCAAGGAAAAATTGAAAAGCTTTATACTTTTAGTTATAATAACTTATTGTTAACTTTTTGCTTTATCAGAAAATATAAAGAGCTAGGAAATTATTTCTAATTTGTCTTTATAATGTTTACTAAAGTGAAGTTAGTCACTGACTTTTTTAATGGATTGCGAGTCATGTACAAGACGGACTACTAAATGTTATTTCTGTTTACCTATGTTTACTGAATTTCTTTTACTAGTACCGATTTAAAACAGCGGAAAGAAAGGGAAGGGAAATCTCTGTTGTTGGTCAAGGGAAGAGAGGCTTAAGAGTATTCTAACTGCCCCAACAACTCTTTAAGATGCTCTAAATACTATTTGATTAATACTTACCTAAGGTAAGTCTTGATTACCATATAGGTACCTTCACATTCATTCTAGACCTAATGTGATTACCCATTCTGGAAGCAGGAGGTTCCCTATGCAGGATGGGAATTGTCAGGGTGATCATAGTTCATTCTTAGACTCTGCTTTGTAAATCTATAAATATGTAAAAGCACTGCACACTAGAATGTAGGGCACCTCTACTCAGAATCAGGATACCACTGAGAAGCCATGTCTTTTCATAAGTGTAAGTTGAAGATGGTGAACTGAAGATTGGGAAAGTAAAGAAAGACAGTACACCTACAGTAAATTAATATTTCATTGGTAATCACTCATTGTCTTCTGCAAAAGTCCTTTTAGTCAAATTATTTTAGTAATAATCTATTTGTTGTTGGCTTATTTAGTGTTTGCTCCTCTGTTGCATTTAATTTATCCAAAATTACATATCTGACATATTTGGGAATCTCTTAAGGGTAACTAAATACTGGATATTTTCTAAGTCAACCTAAAAATTGTTTACACTACTAACATTCCATCCTGATATATAAAGTACTATAGAACAATAATAGAATAATATAGAATTTCATATCTCTTTAAGAAAATTCTCCATACAATAATGTAACATGTGGAGCTCAGTTGATATTGTTGGTTAAAGGTACGAGTGATAATCCAATAGATCTATCTTTATCTATTGGATTAGGAATGATTTTCATTCCATGTTTAATGGGAAATTCATATTTACTTGTATTTGATACTCTAGAATTAATGTTTTATAGAAGTACTTTTTTAAAGCCTGACCAGAATTTTACCCTACTTGTATTTAAAGAAGAAAGAACATTAAATTACACTCCCAAGTTTACACACATAAAAATAACATTTAATGTTATCAGACAATATGGTATAACTACTATAATCAAAATAAAAAAAAGAAGCAAAAAGTTTCTTCCAACAATAACTTGAAATTGATTTAACATTCTTATCATTAAATACTAATGGCTTAAATAATGCAAATAAAAGATCAAACTTACTAACATATTTAAATCTAAATAAGGCACAAGTAGTATTTCTCCAGGAAACACATTTTAAGACTAATGATAGCTTTATTTGGAACCCTAAGGACTATACAGTCTTAGCTCAATCCTCCTATAGAACAAAGACAAAAGGAGTATCAGTTCTCTGGAAGAAAAACATAATCACTCCAAAAGTTATTTATAAATATGAAGACAAAGAAGGTCTACTAGCATTTGTTATAATTAGATTTAATAACAGAATATGGACCTTAGCTAATCTATATTGGTTCCCAGGAATTGGAGCAGGAACAGTTAAAAAACACCTAGATTTTATTTCCAACAATTATAAAGGAAATCATATACTGGGAGGAGACTTTAATTGTACCTTAGAAGCTTCTGAAGCCACCAAGAAGTCTTTTCGCATAGCAACTATTTCAAAATCCTTAAAAAGATGGATTGATTCATTTCATTTAATAGACACTTTTAAAGTAAAATATGATAAATCCTTATTATTTTCCCATAAAGTCCATAAATTTGGAACACAAACCAGAATAAACAAATTATTCGTAGTTCAAGATTTACAAACAAAAATCTTCAACTTCTCAATAGTTCCATGCCCCTTCTCAGATCATGACTCTCTGATAATGAAGCTCCTAATAGAGTTTAAACCTTTAATCCTCAAAACTAGAATTCCATCATATATCACGAAAATTAAAGAATTCAGACCCTGGATGTTGTCAGAATTACAATTATTTCTTGAAATTAATAATACAACAGAAATCAGTAGAGTCATGGTTTGGGACTCATTAAAAGCATATTTATTTGATAAGACCATTAGCCGGTACAAAAACAAAGTCAGAGAGTGGGAATCTGAATCATTAGACTTGCAAACCAGACTCTTGACAGCAAAATCTAAAAAGAAAATCAGAATTGTCCAGAAGTCAAAAAAGAAATAGAGGAATTAAATAAAAAATATAATACAATTCTAACACACAAAACGTGTCTAGCCTTGGAAAAATTAAAAATAAACTCATTAGCCACCTCCCTCAGATATCTACATAACTTATCTACAAGAATTAAAATACAATCTAAAGCAAATAACATTAGTAGTATATATCCTGAAAAGAAAGGGAAAAAAGTATCAGATATAGGAGACATCCATGAAGCATTTCAGTTCCATTATATGGAACACTTCAAAAAAGAAGATTTAGATACCAACCAAATAAACTTTAGATACAAACCTTATCAATATAAACAAATCCCGAAAACTTAAAAAAACTAGACCTACAAAAGCCTATATCCTACAAAGAAATTGTTGACAAGATAAAAGAAAGTAAATCTAACAAAGCTCCAGGGATAGATGGTATAATTATGGAAATTTACAAACTCTTCCCTTCAACAGTAATCTCCCTTTTTCATAAAACTTTGCTAGAAGTCCAGTAAGAAGCAAAAAATACCACCCTCATGGAAATATTCTCTCATAATACCAATTCTAAAAGATAATAAACCATCAGACCTTTGCACCTCATACAGACATATACCATTACTGAATAATGATTACAAAATATTCATGTCAAGCCTAGCTAACAGAATGAAAATCCCACTTTCAAAGACAATTAATAATGATCAAACTGGATTTTTATATAACAGGCATACACATGATAATATTAAAAGGATACTAACTCTTATAGATTATGTAAATAAAGAAGATAGAGAAACACTTGCAATCGAATTAGACATAGAAAAAGCCTTTGAGTCCCTCAACTGGGAATATCTATTTAAAACTTTAGCATTATTTGAATTTCCTCCTCCCTTCATCTTATTACTAAAAACATATATATTAATAACTTAGCCTACATTAAATTAGGTCCTTTCACCTCAAAATCTATCCATATAATGAAAGGTACTAAACAAGGATGCCCCCTTTCTCCTATTTTATTTGCTTTGGCTATAGAAATATTTGCAGAAATAATATGCAATAATCCAAGAAAAAAAGGAATATAAGTCTATGACCAGTACATATCTAAACTAATGCTTTTTGCTGATGATATTTTATTAACCCTATCAAATTCCAGAGAGTTATTAGGAGAGCTAGAAGAAGTAACTGAGACATTTTATAAGATTTCAGGTCTACACTTTAATAGATCAAAATCAAAATTTCTATTTTTAAATAAGAAAAAAGAACTACAAGTTACAGATAAATCCATCATAAGAAAACAAGAACTTACGCTAAATTACTTAGGAATAGTGTTATGCAAAACTATAAACGAAACAATATTAATAAATTATAAAAACATTACTGAAACAATAAAAATATGTATAGAAAAGTGGAACAAAATTATATTAACTTTTGAAGACAGACTGCAATTAATAAAAATGGTCTTATTGCCAAAAATACTATATGTAGCATTAGCAATACAGTTAATTCCTGAAAGATGCATTCTTAAAGAAATAAACTCATGTTTAATAAAATTGTTATGGTATCCCAAAAAAAGAATAGAGTAGCTTTAACTCATCACATTAGACCCTGGAAACAAGGAGGATTGGACTTCCCAGAAATAGAAACATATATAAAAGCATCTGTGCTTAAAACTACAATAAACTGGATAAACCCAAATTATTTTGCCAACTGGAAAGAATTAACAATGGCTATATTAACAAATGAATTTAATCTGTTAATAAAATTTATAATAGTAGACAAATCAAATAAACCCTGGTACATACTATGCATAAGTATACAATATAATATAACAAAACCTTCTAAAACAACACTGACTAATCTTTACATTAATTCCTTTAGGAAACTTATCAATGCAAACATAGATCTAAAACGTTGGTTTGACCTTTTAACCCCATTTACCATCACTAAGAACTTTCCTCACAAAATCTATAGGGAAACAATAACCTCCTGGGAACAAAATGGATTCTTATGCTGGTTTCAATGTGTAAATAAATTAAATGTTTTAGATATACATATGATAAAAACTGCTTACAATATTCTAACACAGGACTGGTTAACCTTACAAAGCATTATAATGTGCACTCAAGATTTATGCAGATTAATTAATAATTCCTCATTTAAAGATATTCCAAATCTAATAAGTTTTCTGTATGAATTTATATATAATAGTTGTGAAAAGAAAAATTCAATTTCAAATCTATATAAAGAGTTAATAACATATAAAACAATTCCCAAACCATCATACTGGCAGTTCTTAACAAAAGGTCAGTCATTGCAGTTAACAGAAGAAATTAAAACTAACATCTTACTATCAGTTGATTACACCTCTAACACACAGTACTGGAAAATATTTAACTGGAAATACTTCCATAGAGTTTCATAACACCAGGTAGCATTAAAAAGATCAGTACTACTACAAATGTTTTTGCTGGAGGCGTGAAAAGTCAAATAAAGCAGACTAGATTCATATTTTTATGAATGTAATAAAATTAAATCATATTGGAATGGAATCAATCATTTTTACAAGCTTTATTTAATGAATCCTTTACCTTAACTAAAGTATTGATTATACTAAATGTAAATGAAGGTCCCTACCTGAATAAGACAGATATGTATTTGTTATGGACAATGCTTGCTATATCTAGGAAATGCGTAACAAGAAGGTGGAATTCAAATACACCCCTGACCTTGGAAGAATTCTATACTTTACTGAAGACAACTGCATTGTTGGAAATAAAAATCAAAGAACTACGAATCTATCCCAGGCCATTGGAAAATAATCCTTGGAAGAAAGTTATATCTTTGTTGGACACTCTGCAATAATCAATATTGTATCTCTGATAACTGATCTGTTAATTCTATATTTAATAACATACAGTGTATATAATTGAAAGTCAGGCTATTGTAAATATCGTATATAGTTGTTTAAAATGATATTTTAAAATATTATGTAAATGTTATTTTAACTGAAAATAAAAAAAAAATTGAGAATAAAACTGTTTATTCCACAAATCAAACTTTCACAGTAAAAACTGCTTCCTCAGGCATGAAGATACAGATATTAAAACTGAAATTGAAAGGTACTTATATATCAAAGAACCAAATGCTGATAGGTCAAACAATTAATTAGTTAATTAAACATTCAATTTATACTACAATTTTAAAAAATAACAAAAACAGCAGAATTTTATAAAAACCTTTAAGCACTGTTTTAAAAATATACTATAAAACACTTGTTCTAAAAACATGTTTATAAACATATTTAATTTGATTTCTCAGATATTTAAGTTTGGGTTTTAACATGTATGCTTTGTTCAACCCTGGTGGACAATAAGCTCTAAAACATGGAATCCATTTGTTTTCCTGATTTTCTATCTCTTCTTCTAAGATATTTAGGAATAGTATATAAAATCAAAAAAATAAAGGTGTGAGTGTCATCAGTGTTAATCATATATTTATATAATAAGGTAGTCCCTACTTTTCTTTTTATGTCTGATAATTGACTACAAAATTGATCTTTAAATCTTTGGTATTTTTTCCTTCACAGAAAGCAGGACACAATGCAGTTGGCCATGTATACTAAATTTTTAGTACTGTAGTTCCCATAAGCTTGTAAATTGAAAACAGTTTTCTTAAATGGATGAATAAATGTGTTTTCTGTATATATATATATATATATATATATATATATATATATATATATATATATATATATATATATATATATGGATTCACTTTATAACCTCGAAATGCTGAAATATCAAATTTCAGTATCTCGAGACTATAAAACCGAATCCACAAAACACCGACAAACAAAAACAGTGAAACCACATAACCGAAAACACCGCACACACTACACTAAACATACAACACAACACCCACATCACAACATAAACAAAAAAACAACACACATACACAACTCACACACACATAAGCAAAGGGGCAAGCCCCTGCACCCCATGGGGCTGTGCCCCCCACCCCCCCTACTTATATATACTAACTCCGGGATCACACAAACACAACACAAAAGCTCACTCACACACGCACATTCTCCAATCCCTCACACACACTCTAACTCCCACCCAAAACCCTTACAAAACACTCACTTACCTGACATAACACCTACATCCAAACACGGCACCGCGCACCAACAAAACACAAACCCGGACATTACATAGCGCAACTTCGTGAACTCATGAATTTGACATATTTTCGACATACGTCAAATTCGTGATTATGAACGTTCGCTATTTTTAACATTCGACTTTATAGCTTTGAGATACTGAAATTTGACATTTCAGTATTTCGATGTTATAAAGTGAACCCATATATATATATATATATATATATATATATATATATATATATATATATATATATATATATGTGTGTGTGTGTGTGTGTGTGTGTGTGTCTACAGAAAACACAGGTATTACATCTGTAGGTGCTTTTCTTATTTGTTTGTTGCTCCTTGCTTTTCACTTGTTCTTTATAACAGAGTTTGTTTTTTTTTAAGGTAGTATATCTCTTATAGTTATAAGCAGGGTTTGTCTGACTTATGTCTTTCAGCTCAGGTATCTGTGATAATATTGGCCAGTGTATTTTTTAACTATGTTCTTAATATTAGTTGCACTTTGATCAAAAGTTAAAATATATCTGCAACTTCTGTCCTTAGATGCCTTCTTTCTTCTTTTAGGAGTATTGTAGTAAATACGGGGTATGAAGTCACTTTTTCTTCTAATATTTTATTTTTAATCTATTCCATATTTTCTTATGGTATCCTCTATTACTAAAATCCTCTGCCATTTGTTCAAATTGTTCTATTAAATTTTATGTCTGTGTATTTAGTCTATCAACTCTTGACATCTGATTTTTAACAATGCTTTCAAACATAAAATTAGGAAGCATACTATCATGTGCCAAGTATGTGCATTTTTTCACATCTTTCTTAAAAAGTGTTGTATCTAAATTTCCTCTGATGTCCTTTCTTAATGAGATGTCCAGAAAATATATATTTCTATAATTTATGTTATTTTTAAAGTTTTAAAAAAATTATGTCTTTTTTTGGCCCAATCTGAAAGGACTGAGTAACCAAAATGGTACAACCACATGACGGATCAATCAGGGCCCTCTACACAATGCATCTAATTTAGATAACATAGTAATAGAGATAAAATAATAAAAATATAGAATATATTAAAAATAAAATATTAGAAGAAAGAGATGCTACATATCCCCCTAGTTATTACAATACTCCTGAAAGAAGAAAGACAGCATTTAAGAAGGACACAAGTTGCAGATATATTTTAACTTATGATCAAAATATAACTAATATTAAGAACATAGCTAAAAAATATTGGACAATATTATCGCAGGTACCTAGGCTGAAAGACATAAGTCAGACCAACCCTGCTTTTAGCTATAAGAGACATACTACCTTAAAAATCAAATTCTGTTCTAAAAGTAAAATAATAAATAAGAAAAGAAAGATAAGTATGTACCTGTGTATTTGTGTATGTGTGCTTGTTTCTGTCTGCTTGTCTAAGTGTATGCATGCTTGCCTGAATGAGATCTCAAGTGTGTTTGTGTGTATGTATGCTTGGGAAGAGTGAGTGTGAAGTATCAATGACAGAATCAGCGGCAGTTCAAAGAGGTTTGCATACCTCTCCACCTCTTAGCTCAAGATATCTGCAAAAGCCTGAAATTTTCATAGTTTCATAGTAGTGTACTAGGCTATCTGCCCTGGGGCACTTACAAGCCTAGCCAACAATGATGTGGCTTACGCCACCCCGTATTATACAGTTGCGCCTCTCTAGTAGTGACACATGTGGGACCCCATTATTTAGTAAACTATACCTCTGTCAAGTAGTGACACTGAGGTGACTCCCGGGTAAACTTACGATCTCCCATCCATGCATCGAGATTTTTCTTGAACAGTGCCAATGAAGGGCTCTGTCTCACATGAACTGGGATTTTGTTCCAGAGTACGGGTAACCTCTGTGTTATGAATATATCCCTCCAGCATGTTTTTTTCATATTTGTGCAGAGGTTGAAATCTTTAGCTCGCATGGTTCTGGTGGATCTGGATTTTTTGAGATGGAGCATGTCCATCAGTTCTTGGTTGGACATGGCCCTATATGTTAGGCACAAATCACCTCTGAGCAGGCGGTATGCTACTGAATAGAGCTGGAGTTTCTTTAATCTAGCTGGATAAGGCACATGTT
Source organism: Protopterus annectens (assembly GCF_019279795.1). Taxonomy (NCBI): domain Eukaryota; kingdom Metazoa; phylum Chordata; order Ceratodontiformes; family Protopteridae; genus Protopterus; species Protopterus annectens. The sequence continues at coordinate 1,659,514,408 of NC_056725.1, read as the reverse complement.
TGAGACCCATGATCCTCTTGGTGAGGTACTTCTGGGGTCTTTCCAGTTGTTGCATGTGCCGGTTGAGATACATCCCAAATGGAGCATTATATTCAATCATGGGCCTGACAAGGGAGGAATATAGAGGTACAATGACCTCCTTTGATCTGGATGAGAATCCCTTCATGATGAGATGGGCAAGGTAGAATGTCTTTCTGACCACTTTGGCAACATGGTTGTCAAAGGAGAGGTCACTATCGACTTGAGTCCCCAGGTCTCTGATTACTTCTTCCGTACTCAGTGGGTTATTGTCTATGTGAAAATTTGTGGGTACTTTGTTTTTCCCAAAGGGGATGACTATACATTTTTTGGCGTTAAGTTTGAGGCCATGATTCCGCACCAGTTGTCCGTTTCAGTGAGACCTTTCTGTAGGATGTGTGTGTCAGCAGGTGAATCAACTATGGCACCCAGTTTGCAGTCATCTGCAAACTTTGTCAGCCATAATCCTCCCATATTTGTTTTCACATCCGAGAAGTAAATGCCGAATAAGAGTGGTCCCAAGACTGAGCCCTGTGGGACACCACTCGTGACTGGTTTTGAATCTGACATGGCTCCAGCAATTTTGACCTTATGGGTTCTGTTTTTTAGCCAGTTTGCTACCCATCTTGTGACATATGGATTTACATTTAGGCTGCTGAGCTTGTCTATGATGCCAGAGTGTGGTATCGTGTCAAAGGCTTTAGCCAAGTCCAAGTAGGCAGTGTGGACAGCCTTGCCCTCGTCGATGGCACTAGTGACTGTCTCGAAGAAGTCAACCAGGTTTAAGAGGCAGGATCTGCCTTTTACAAAACCAAACTGGGTGGGATCAAGGGTCTGCAGATCTCCAATATCACCATTTATGAGTTCCATGATGATTCTTTCCATAGCCTTGCAGACCAGGCTGGTCAGACTTATGGGGCGGTAGTTACCAGGGTCAGTAGAATTTCCCCCTTTGTGGAGTGGGACCACTGTTGCTGTGCACCAGTGTTCAGGTACATATCCTGTAGTGAGGCTAAGACTGAATAGCGTTTTTAGGTGCGGGTTGAGTTCATCTTGAAGTTCACGTAACACGCAACCAGGGATACCATCGGGTCCCATAGATGCTGTGTTTTTTGCTTTGTTGAGTGCTGATTTCACCTGTATGTCTGAGATGACAGGTAGGTTACATTCAGCAGGGATAATTACTACATCTTTAGGGGTGAGGGAGGGAGAAATTTGCACTGAACCTATCTGCCAGAATATTGGCAATGTCGGTAGGGTCAGTGAATTTTTTGTCGTTGTGTACCAACTCAGAGCATATCTGAGAATTTCCTCCCAAGGTTCTGACATAATTGAAGAAGGCCTTGTGATTGTCTTTGGTATCCTTGGCAATCTTTCTCTCAAAGTTGGCTTTAGATGTTTTTATGAGAGAACGTAGTTTTTTACTTGTGCTGATCAGGGAAGCCTTTCCCTTGTGGGATTTGGCTTTGTCCTGCAGTAGCTTCCTTCTTTTGTTGTACAGTTTGTTTATAGCCAGGGTCCACCAAACCGGGCGTTTTCCCTTGGTGGAGAAGGTCTTGGTTTTAGTTGGGATTGCTTGATCCATGCATTCTTGGAGATGTCCATAGAAGGCTGTTGTGTAGGATTCAGCATTTTGGGATGTGGTTTCCATTAACCCAGTAGGCTTAAAGGATATCATTTCTGACTTAAGGAGTGTAAAGTCAGCTTTTGAAAAATGTTTCACTGTAGTCTTTTGTTCTGGGGGTGGAGGTGGGATATGTACATCCAACGTGATCAGTTTATGGTCAGATCTTACTAGTGAGGGGTTTATATCCAGTGCGGAGCATTTGGACCCCATGTTTGTGATAATCAGGTCAAGTATATTATCTCTCCTCATAGGAGAAGTGACCAGTTGCTCCATAGCATTTGAGTTAATGAATTCCAGGAATCTTTGGGCTAGGATGTTAGGGCTAGAATAGTGGGCCCAGTCTATGTTGGGGTAGTTGAAGTCACCCAATATGATGGTGTTTGGTGTGACATTCATATCCTCCAGTGTTTTCAGGAATGCTTGATGGGATTCCTGGGATTGGGAGGGTGTTCTATAACATGCGACCAGTTGTATGGCAGTTTTGCCTATGGTGAGTAAAACTTGTATGGTTTCTGATGCTTCATGGTAGCCACCAATCGAGAGGTGTAGGTGTCCTTTATGAAAATGGACACTCCTCCTTGTGGTTCGGCCTGGAACTTGAGGCCGAAAAGCATGATATGAGGTATAGCCTGGTAGTGCTGGAGTGCTCTCAGGAGCCTTGAACCAGGTTTCAGTTACTGCACAGACATCGATGTTCTCCATACTGAGAAGTGCTTCGAGTGCCTGCATCTTGAGATTTAGACTTCTGGCGTTGAGCAGCATTACCCTTAATTTTTTTCCATTTTTGTTTTTTACGGAGGTTGATTTGTCTTTTGAGCATTGCCTAAAAAAGGCACTATGGGGGTGGCAAGAGCCTTGGCCAGTATCCAGAAGCCCAGTGGTGACAGGTGCAAGCCATCCCTTGCGAAGCAACGCGGCTTGTCCAGCATGTCATCCCAGGCTGACAGACATTGGATCCCCCTAGAATGACACCAGTGATTAAGCCAATTGTTAAAACTGATCATTTTGTCTTTGTACTGAGGCATCATTCTTGGTGAAGGCAGGATGCTGCTCAGGGTCAGGGTCATACCAGTCTGGGCTACATAATCGGAGAGCTCCTCAATGTCTCTTTTCATGTAATCCAGGGAGGTACATCTCAGGTCATTCACACCAGCATGGACAATGACTGCATCATACTTGTACTTGCTTTGGAGTGACCTGAGTGCGTGTGTAATGTGGCAGATCCTAGTTCCTGATAGGCAGCTCACCGTTACCCTCTCCTTATTCAGCCTGGTAAGTGGAACGTCGGTGTGTCTGACTATAGAGTCACCTATTACTAATGTCTCTGGCATAGTGTTTTGCCTTAGGGGCTATGATTGTGTGACACACCTGTTGTTTGAGGTATGTGTTGTAGGTGTTACGTTTTGTGGGGGTGTATTTCTGGGTGTCTGCTTTGGAGGCCTCTGTTGTTTTGGTAAGTTTTTTATAAGAGCCTCCGAGTATGTCTTTGTGTTCTTATGTGTTTGGTTTGTAGTGGTGGTGGTTTTATGTGTGACCGGTTTTGCTTCGGGTGTGGGTACCTTCTCCTCCTGTCTGGTCTTGCCAGTCCTGAGTTGAGAGAGTTCAGCCTCCAGTCTGGCTATATAGTTGCATCTCTCACAAGTATTTGTGTTAGTAGGAAGGAGGAGAGGGTTGTCTGTGTACATGAGACAATTGTAACATTGTCTTAAGATTCCCAGGTTAACCAGCTGAACAAGAGAGGATGCTAGTGGTCTACCACTCGACATACTAGAATATTATAAGGAGTGCTGTGCCTTTAAGGGAAGTGGGTATTCACTATTCACTATTTTTTTCCTGAGGAACATTGAAGACATAGCCTTGCTGAGCCCCTCACCCTGCACACACCCTTTGCCCATGACAAGATGTTGAATTTTTCTCTAAAATAATTATAGAAAGCTGGATACATTACCACAAGTATGTACCAGCAGAAGCTTGGAATTTAGGAGACCATCAAGAAGTAAATGTATATGTGTGTGTGTGTGTGTGTGTGTGTGTGTGTGTGTGTGTGTGTGTGTGTGTGTGTGTGTGTGTGTTAGCATTGTCACCTCACAGAAAGAGGTTCCCTCATTCGATTCTCAGCTGGGGTGACTTCTGTGCAGAGTCTGCATGTCCTCCCTGCAGTCACATGGGTTTCCTCCAGGTGCTTCAGTTTCCTCCCACATTCCAAAGACATGCAGTAGGTGGATTGGACATCTAAACTGGCCGCAGGTGAGAATGTGTGCATGAGTGAATGATGCAAAAGAACTATCGCATCAGGGCTAGCCACTCAGCTGAGTAAACCTTAGCTCAGATGATTGTCACTGTGGAAGTGACACCCTGACCCCATGTACAAAATGGGAAAAGGGGTTGAGGATGGATGGATGGATTTGTTTACCGAGATGGTCCAGCTGGGTTGAAAGAGACCAGTTTTCAGTGGAGGCCCAGGGAAAAAAAGCTCTGCATACATTTATTGAAAATTACAAGAAACTTCAAGAAGAGAAAAATACTAGCAAGACGTAAACAGCATGCATATATAAGAGATATATACATTTGCATATTTTACACGCAAAGTAGTATAACAGTGGAATCATCACATGGTAATTCAGATTAACTTGCATAACTTGCATGATATCGTTTAAGAATTAGAAGGGATCATCAGACTTGTGGTTATTACTATGGCAATCAGACAGGCTTACATATTTTATTTGTTTATTTATTTGACTTTTGGTGACCGGGAATGTCTGACTGGATTAGGAACCCATTTTCAGTGGAGGCCCTGGGAGAAAAGCTCCACAGTGCAAAGTTTGACCAGTAGAAGTTTATAAAATAAAATAAAAAAAATGACAGGTAAACTACTACACATTAGCAGAATAGTTTAATTGCAGATGTGTCCATTATGTTAGATACAATTGATAATATATACAGTCACCTTAAACAAGGGGAGCAAGAGGTAAGAAGACAGGGGTATTTAGAAGGAGGATTTAAGGGAAGTAAGGAGTGATCAACGTGGAGTAGAGCATAAGCAGAGACAATTATTATTTTTAGGTGTCCCTTAGGTAAAGTTTTGAATATGGATGAGTTAGCTGTGTTGACTATATGCTGGGGAATTAATTTCCAGGCTGTGATATTTGTTTTGAGAAGAGAACATCTCTGAAACTGTTGTTGGCTTTTGTAACCTTTAGAAGTAATTTGTTGCATGATCACAATGATCTACAATTGGAGTATGGGTGAACCAAGTTTTTGAGGGTTGGACATTTTTGTGGGTGGTGGATGATGGTCTGGGTGATGGTGAATTGGTTTAGCAGTATAAAGTTAGGAAGTTCAATCCATTTTAGTCTTAGAAGGGCTGTGCAGTAGTGTGTAGTGTGATCTATGTGGGTGGTTGGTAGCAACCTTGGCTATTTTATTGTAGCAGGACTCTAGTTTGTGAAGCTCTGATTTTCTTAGATTAGTGAAAATAGGGGAGGCATATAACAGAGTGGATAGTAGATGTGTTCTGGCTATAGACTGCTTAGAGGTTTGGGTAAGGAATGATTTGGATCTGTACAGAGTGCCAAGTTTAATGTATACCTTTTTGATTGTTAAGGCTATGGGTTTATCATATTTTAGGCAGTTGTCAGTGGTGACAACTAGCAGTTTGGTGTGGTCGACAGGATCGATTTTGGTGTTTTTAGAGTGTATGTTAAAAGAGAAGGGGAGTTGATGTGTTTTCTGAGTTTTGAATAGCATTAGTTTAGTCTTATTGGGGTTAAGTATGAGTTGGTTGTTACAGATATATTGTTCTACATCTGTGAAGGATTTCTGCATTTTGTGGAGGAGCTCAGGGAGGAATAGGGCTGTGCAGATGCCTGAGGAGTCATCTGCATATTGTATGATTGTTGCTGAGTCAAAGGTGGAACTGAGTTTGTTGGGAAAAATGGTAAAAAGTAGTGGTCCAAGTATTGAACCATGTGGTATGCTGACTGAGAAAGGGAGCACAGATGAGATTTCATTTTGCCATTTTACTAATTGTTGTCTTACTGACAGGTAGTTGCAGAACCATGAGAAGGCAGGTTGGGAGAGGTTCAGGGAGGCTAGTTCATAGAGAAGTTTTTGATGTGAGACAGTGTCAAAGGCCTTTAACATGCCTAGGAAAATAGATGCCATATGTATTGATTGTTGTTTCTGAACTGGTTTACAATGTATGTGAAGCTTATAAGGGTGGTAGTGGTGCAATGTTTTGGATGAAAGCCATGCAGTGAGCTAGACAGCAGGTCGGTATTTATTAGATAAGGCAGGAGTTGGGAGTGAATATATTTTTCAAGGATTTTGGCAAGTGGGGGGAATTACAGCTATTGGCCTATAGTTTGATAACTCTGCGGATGTGCCTCCTTCATGTAGGGGGATAACGTGTGAGACTTTCCAAAGCTTAAGACATATTCTTCTCAGATGGAGTGGTTAATTAGAATGGAGACTAAATAAGCGATTGCATCATCTGCTAATTTATTAGGGAGTTGGTCTGCTGCAAGACAGGAAGGTTTTAGTTTGTGTATGTAGCTGATTTGCATTGGATTGAAGGAGAAAGAATGTATGGGGTGTTGAATTAGGTGGTGTTAATGTGGGGAGTTACCATGGTACTGTTGTTATCTTTTACCAGGGACAGTATAGAGTTTGTAAAGTGTAAGTTAAACTGGGTTGCTATGCTGTCGGTGGTGTTTGTGGGGGGTGGGGAGCTGATGCAGTGCTGTGTCCAGGTTTTAAGAGTTGTTTTATGGCACTCCAGAATTTATGGGGATTATTAAGAGGCCTTAGTTGGAGTGATGTATAGTAGACTTTATTGTATTGTTTTCTCTGCTTTTTGTCTGAGTTTCTTAGGTCCAAATAGTTTAGCAGGGTGGGTTTTTTTTGGTAATTTAATAGCATTTCCAGGCTACATCTACTGGTTTCATGAGTAGTTTAGTATCTTTTGTTAGCCAAGGGGCTGGTTCTGCTTTTACCCATATAGATCTCAGGGGTGCCAGGCTGTTGAGAATATCTAGAAATGTATTGTTGAAGTATTGGTCTACTTTATCTAATTGTAAGTATTTTAGAGGTGGCCAGTTACATTGATTTAGGAGAGATTTGAAAGTATTGGTGAAGAAATATTTTTTGCTTTGGATATGTTTATATATGCTGTAGTTTATATGGCCTGCTTTATGCCTGAGAAGATAGGTGGGCATATGGTCGCTGAGGGAGTCTGGTAGGCAGCTGGCTTGGTGACAAAGGGAGGGTCTATTTGTTAGGGTCAGTCAAGGATGGATTGCTTGTTACTGTGTTTGTCAATTCTTGTACGAGATGCTATTATCTGTGAGAAGCCAAATAGATTAATGTAGTTTATTGGGTTATCAAAGGTACAGGTAGTCCAGTCAAGATTAAAATCTCCTAATATCAGAGTTTCCTGGTTGAATGTAGAGGCTAATAAAATTCCTCCACATGACTCAGCAGCTTAAAAATAATTTCTTTATTAGTAAAAGTAAGCGGTTTCGCATTCTGGTCCAAATGCTTCCTCAGGCTTTAATAAAAATAAAGCAATTATTTTTAAGCCCCTGAGTCATGTGGAGGAATTTTATTAACTTTGTTCCTGCTGGATTATACACTTGTTCCTCTGACTCGTGGCCCAGTTGGTGTGATTTGCTGTTGAATGTAGAGGCTGTCCAACTGAGAAGGTTTCTATTGTGGTGGTGGTATTTCTGGAGGTGATATAGGCTGCTATAATAATAATACCTTTGTTATTGTTTATTAATATATAAATAAATGGGGCTATACCTCTCCATCTCTCGAAGCAAGAAATCCACACAAAAGCCAGTAACAATGGGACTCAAAAATAGGGACTAATTTTAAATGTTCTTCTTATAAACTTAGAAAGTTGTTAGAATAACAGGATTTGTTTTAACATGCATTTTCTGAAGGATATGAAGTCTGAAGCTCAAATGTATGTCGTTGTTTAGTGACTTCAGTCCTCACTCATTTTCCAGAAAACCACAAATTTTATGAGGAACAGACCAATAAATAATATACAAAAATCTTAACATTCTGTGAAAATCTGGACAGTTCAGAGGTATGAAGGGGGTACAATGGGTCAAAACTGGGAACAAATTTTAAATATTCTTATAGCACAGTTGCTTGAATAACAGGATTTTGTTAGCATACATTTTCTGAACCATAAATGTGTTTTTTGTTGGGAGGGGGAGTAAGATTGTTCTAGCAGTGGCAGCAGTCAAGAGGTACCTCTTGACCTTTTAGCTCAAGAAATCTGTATACAGGCTAAAATAAAGGGGGCACAAAGGCCCAAAAATAGAATAAAACTTTAAATATTGATCTTATAAAATTTGCAAAGTTTCTTGAACAACAGGATTTGTTTTAGCATACATTTTATGAAGGAAATAAAGTCTGAAACTGAACTGTATGTTATTACTTTTTGACTTTACTCCCCATTGACTGGAACAACCCACACATTTTAGGAGTAAGGGACCCCCCCCCCCAAAATGAATTAAACATCTGGATATTTTTTGAAAATGTTATATTCCAGATTTATAATACTTCTTCCAACACCATTTACATATACTACATAATAGGTTCATAGGAGGTTACTAGGCTAGTGGCCCTAAAGCCTTACAAGCCTAGACATGTTAATCCTAAGTATCCCCATTTGCTCTATTTTTGGGTAGTTCTCAGAATGAATTTATGAACAGAGCAGGTCTGTGATCAACACCAGCTACTCCTGTCCATGAGGGCCATGGGTGCCACCCCTGGGGTGAATTTGCGGTCTCCCATCCAATTATGTGGGTTGCATTTGAATAGGGACAGAGAGGAGCTCTGTTTTACGTGAATATGGAGTTTATTTCAAAGAAGCAGCAATCTCTGGGTGACATATCTGTCTCTCCAGCATGATCTCCTAATGTCACAAGCTAAGTTGAGATCCCTAGAACAAGTGACTCGACCCATTTGACTTGCAAATGGGCAGCATTTCCATTACGGCAGGGTTGGAGATTGCCCTATAGGCCAGGCACAAATCACCTCTCAGCAGCCTATATGGTGACAAAGCGAGGGTGAAGTGACAAGGCTTTCAGCCTGCCCACATAGGTCATCATTTGGATTCCCTGTATATTCTTAGGTAGAACCCTCTGTGGTCTCTTCAGCTGCTGCAGATGTCTGATGAGGTACATGCAAAAGGGTGCATTATACTCTATTGGTGGTCTGATGAGGGTTGAATACAGTGGAGTTATTATAACAGACCAGGGATGACTTTCTAATATCCTGTCCACTGGTTTAGTTTATTCTTGAATATGGTCGGTGAAAGACTCTACTGCAAAATGGATGGGAAACTTGTTCCAGAAAAAGGGAATTCTAAGACACACACTTGTCCCACTAACATTCCCTCTTTATGTTTCAAGCAAGGTTTAAGTCCCTGTATCAGGTAGTTCTAATGTTATTTATTTTCTTGATATGTAAGTGAATCAGAATGTCATCCTAGGTTGCCATTTATAACATCATAGATCACGAGACAGAGTATAGCGATAGGGTTTTGAAGAGATCCACACAGGGCATTTAGTTAATGCCCTGTTGTCTTTTTGTGCAGAACCACTCTGGGTGTTCTGCATGTTGCATGCGCATGGTTAGCTATATACTGAAGGGGACCATTACACTCAATGATGAGGTCTGAGGTGGGCTAAGTACAGTGAAACAATGACCTTCTAGGGCCTATGTGCCATACCCTTGCTTGTAAGATTAGTGGCCTAGGAATAATTTCCCTATTTCCTTAGACACATGTGGCTCAAAAGCCAGGGTACTGTATACATATGTCCACAGATCACTGACTACTGGCTCTAGTCTTTGGGGTATGTTACCAATAATCTCATTTCCTAGGGCACCTTTTTTCCCCGAAAGTGTGCTATAACCCATTTCTTGACATGGAATTTAGACAGTATCTATGGCAACAGTTATTTGTCTGAATGAGCCCATCTTGGAGCATATTAATATTGTGGAGGGATTCTATGACTGCTTCCCGTTTTCAGTCATCTGCAAACCATACTCCTTTGATGTTGGTCTTGACTTCAGAGAAGTACATACCAAAAATAAAGAACCCAGCACTGTGCCCTGAGGGACTCCAATACTGACCAGCCTCTTTGTAGAAGTAGACTCCTCCATCCTAACTTTCTGGGTCCAATAGGTTCATAGCTGTATACTAGGCTAACAAACAATAGGCCCGTTTTAAGCCTAGCAGTGCTACCCAAATGTGACACACACATTTGATTTTATATAGGTGGTGGTTTACTGACTGCCTCTGTCCATCAGAGATGTAGGAGCCAGGTCATTCTTTTCTTGGCTTTGCAAACAAGACTATTCAGACCAATAAGCCTGTAGTTTTCACGAGTTATTGAGGCTCAGCCCTTAGGAAGGGAGATGTCTGTTGCGGTCCTCCATTCATGTGACACAAAGCCTGTTTTAAGACTATAGTGAAATAATGACTCTAGGGTCCTGACAAGTCATATCTTAAACTATTCAGGAGGTATCCAGTAGTGGCCCATTGAGGCCGTGTTCTTGGCATAAGTGAGTGCAGCCAGTGCATGCTCCCTAGTTATAATTGGAGGGGGGTGTTTGAAGGTATTTTCAGAGGAAATTCAGAGGAAATTGTTAGGGTGAGAGGGGAATAAATCTGAAACTGAATTTGTTTGCTAACAGTAATGCTATATTGTCAGGCTCAGTGAATGTGGCACCATTAATCCCAAGTTCAGGACATTGCTGTGTTCGGTTCTTGAGGATTTCTGACATAGCTTTAAAAGTCATTACAGTTAGATTTAGCTTGGGTAGGCTATCTTAGTCTCACAGCTGGCTTTTCCTTAACCTAATTAGCACTCTTAGATGCCTATTTAATATGATGAGCAAGTTTTTGTCTTTATGGGAATTACTCTTTCCGAATGTTGCTATAATATTTTCCCTTTTTTTAATCTTAGAATTTCCACTGTGTGCTTCCTTACCTCTTGCATTAGAGGCACATAGGATATATGCAAATGACCCCTAAGAACATCAGGTGTTTCAGCTACATGGCGATTCTGAATGCCCATGTCTTTTTTATTTTTAAGTCATTTAATGGACAAATTCAGGCCAATAAAGCCAAACCCCACTAGCTGTGGGCATGCATGTTTCAGCCTTGTTATGGCCTGATCAGCACCTGTGTGACCTTTTTTCTCATTTTGTTTTAATCATGTTTAATTTAAGATGCCAAGATGGTGGGTTGTTTTGCTAGCTAGTCAAAGGCTTACGTCTGGTAACTAAAGCAGCATCTATGCATCCACTGATACAGTTGTACAGAGTCTCTGACAGCAGTTCAGCTTAGGCTGCTGTGTTCTCTAGGTTTGGAGGGGCATGGAATTGTGACAATATCATATAATAAAAAGCAATTACCCTTGGAAAAGCTCCTAAGTGTTAGAGTTTTAATAGGGTTATGGAATTAATTTTGATTTTGATTTTGAAGAAGACAGCTTTATGGCTGGACATTACCAGGAAGGATGAGACATTGGGGATGGTGCAGCCTTCTCCCTTATTAGTCATCAGACAATACAGTATGTTGGATCCTGTAATGGGCGTATCAGCTTTTTGTTCAAGGGTATTTGTATTTATGAAGTACAGGAATTTCTGTGCCTGTAGATTTCAGGCCATGTAGGTTTCCCAGTCTACAGAGAGGCATTAAAAGGCTCCCAAGAGTAGAGTGTTAGGCTATATAGTAAGTGTCTGTAGTAGGTCCAAGTATACATAGTGAGCTTTTTGGGACACGGAGGGTGACCTGTAGCTGGATAGGATATGGTAAAGGATTTTTTTCTATGATGATCAACATATGTATGAAATCTGGCACATCATCCTGTTAGACCACACTAGAACAACTACTCCTTTAGCCCTTGTATGTGAAGCTGCTAGTCTAAAAGTCTGAATAGCACCAAAACTTTCACTGCTAGGCTACTCTTTGCCACTTTATAAACATGACCCTGTAATTGCACAGATGCCTATATTCTCAAGTGTGAAGACTGGATTTTGTTCAGCATCTTGCCATGGAGCAGTACCACCATGAGGTTCAGTTGAGTTGATTGTGCTAGGTCAGTAGGTTTGGTAGTTTGGCATTGGCTAAAGAGGCACAGTGGGTGAAATTTTAACCAGTATTCCAAAATCTAGAGTGGAGAGGTACAGACCATCCTTGGCAAATCAAGGTGATCCATTAAGCATGTCATCCCATTCTGACAAATACTGGATGCCCTTAGAATGACACCAGAAAGACAGGCAGTTGTGAAAAAAAAAATTGCTCATATTGTGGCATTATCCTCGGTGATGGTAGTACACAGCTTGGCTATTGGTTTATGTGGCATTCCTGTCATAATTTGGCATTCTGCAGCTCAAATGTCCTGAGATGGGCCAAACAAGTATATGGTGGGGTAATTACATGTTTTCCCAAATCCATGAGTGTCAGTGGTGCTAAACTGGGGGGAGAATTTGTCGCTGCCCATACATTCATCTAAACTACACTTGATTAGAGGAAAAGTAGACTGTCCCATAGAGGTGGTACTCTGTTTGATGCATACCTGTCCCTCCAGCATGTTGGTAATTTTGCAAAAGTGATTGCAATCATTAGCTTTGACCACTGAGAAGTAAATGCTAAAGATGAATCCTCCAAGGACTGAACCCTGGGGCACTTCACTAGTGAGAGGTCTTTTAGAGGAAGGAGAGTCACCTGCCCTTACTTCCCACATTCTGTTTGTGAGTCAGTTTGCTATATAATGCATTACTTAGGAGTAAACATTTAACTGCAAAGTTTACTTACAATGTTTGAGTGAGGGTTGGTGATGAATGCCTTTGCAAGGTCCAAATATGCAGTGTTCTCTAATTTGCCCTTGTCCATTTCCTCAGTGACTGTTTTGAAGAAGTCAACTAGATTTAGTAGGATGGACCTTCCCTTGATAAATCCAAACTTTGTTAGCTTGAGAGTCTGCTGGTAACCTGTATCCTTTTTATTTGTTCCATAATGATCCTGTCCATAAGCTTATAGATGAGAATGCTCAGGCTTATGGATCTATCAGTATCTGAGTCCACTGAAGCCTAGCCTTTGTGCAAGAGAATGACTGTTGCTGTTCTCCTTTCATCAGCACAAAGCCTGTTTTGAGGCCAATATTGAATAGCATCTGTAAGAAGTCCAGCAAGTTATATTTCAGGATAACCAGTAGGCAGCCTGGTATGTTATGGGGCTGCATAGATGTACTACTCTTCGACTTAGATAGTGCATGTAGTACTTGTTCTTGTGAGATTTGAGAGGGGATTGATGCAAGTATTTTTTTCTGAGAATATGAGGAGAGTGGAGAGCCATGTTATAGCTGAATTTGTCCACTACTACATTTGCCATTTCCTTTAGGTCTGAGCATGTGATATCATTTACTATTAGCTCTGTGCAGTGCTGGGCATTGTGTCTTGAGTTTTCTTACATAGTTAGAGAAGATTTTAAGGTTGTCTTTTGCATAGGTGGCTCTTTTTACCTCATATTTGTCTTTGGTTAATTTGATCAAGATCCAGAGTTCCATGCTTAGTTTATCAAGACTGATTTTGGCTTCTTCAGATTTAAAGTTATTTTTTGTCTGCTATGATTTTTTTCTTTTGTTATAGAGCCTGCTTATATTAGGGTTCCAGCACATGGGTTTATTTTTGAATTTAGTATTGTATTGGTTTCTGAAGGGGGGACAAATGCATCTGCGTAACTATTTACATATGGACAGAAACTGGCAGTAAAGGAATTCATGTAAGCTCTGGAATCATCTATGTGGAAGGGACTTTCAAATTTAGCCAAGTCATCACTGTTTGTAGATTAACTTTTGTGTAGTCCCTGAATACTGGGGTGTTGGAAGATGTTTCAGGCTTCATTCTTCAGTCTGAAGGTGAATGTGACTGACTTGAGGTCCAAATTGACTGAGGAGACATTTGGTGGGCACCAGATCTGCATGAGACTTGTAAGGGACAAGATTTTATTGCCTTTGGTTGGGGTGCTGACTAACTGATCCAGACAGTTTGTATTGATGAACTCCAGAATTTTCTGTATATACACGTTTGATGACTTACATGTCTTCCAGTTTATGGAGAGATACTTGAAGTCTTCTAGGAGGATGGTGTTTGGCTTAATAAATGGGGTCCCCATACTGGTTATGTAGGAGGTATGAGCTGAGTGGGACAAAGAGGAGCACTTGCAGTTGGATATGATGTGATAAGGGATTTTGTTTATAGTAAGTTGAGCGTGGAAGAGCTCCATGTCATTATCTTGTCAAAAAAGTCTGGAGGTGAGATTTTTTTTATGGTGTGCTGTATGAGTGATGGGTATTAAAGCACTAATGGAGTGCTTTCACTGGTCTTGAGTCAGGTCTGTGTGATTACACATATAGTGATGTTTTCCCTGAGTACGTAGTGGTTTTAGCGTGTGGAGTTTTTTGTTAAGGCTACTAATGCTGAGCAGCAATACCATAATGTTGTTCAGATTTTGTTCAGCTATGTTGAAAACTTAGAAGACTAACATTCCTCAAAAAAGGCACTATGGAGGTTGACAAGGTTTTAGCCAGTATACACAAGCCTGGAGGAAGAGATGCAGGCCATCCCTGGCAAAGTAGTTAGGACTGTGTGCCATCTCTTCCCAGGCCAATACATATATTGCACCCCCTTTGAATGACACCAGAAATTAACCCAATTGAAGTCAATAGTCTTTGTTTGTATTGCGGTATCATTCTTGGTGATGGCAGGGTACGTCTTTCTTCATATAGTCCAGGGAGGTACGTCTCAAATCATTTATACAATGCCTGTGTCAAATGCATACGTTTTGTGCAAGGACTTAATGATGATGAGGCAAATCCTAGCACCTGATAGTCTGCATTATGTTGAGAATGCTGGCATCTGATAGGCCAGCATGATGTGGCGAATCGTGACAACTGATAGGCCAGCATATGATATCAAACATCTCATTAGACTTGAACCACAGCAGTTTGACTTTGGCAGTGGAAGATCCTGTCTAATGAATTTGGTTAACCATTTTGATAATGTTAAATAAGATGTTAACAGCAGTTATACTGTTGTCATAACATCTGTTGACTTGCAGAGATATGCAGCTGCCGACTTTACAATCACTCTTGTAGGTTCATAGGTTGATACTAGGCTATCTGCCCTAGGGCATTTACAAGCCTAGCCAGAGTGTGTTTGGCTTTCACCACCCTTTTAAATGAGTTTACTATACTCTTTTAAGGTTAGTTTACTGTGCCTCTGTCTAGCAGTGATGCAGAAGTGATCCCCGGGGTAAACCTTCGATCTCCCATCCACTCGTCAAGATTTCTCTTGAAGAGAAGCAGTGATTGGCTCTGTCTATCATGGACTAGGATTCTATTCCAGAGTGATGGGAGCCTCTGGGTTATAAATCTGTCCCTCCAGCATGTTCTATTAATTTCTGTGCTGAGGTTTAAGTCCCTCGAGCGCGTAGCTGTAAGGGATTTGGATTTTCTGAGGTGGAGCATGTCCATTAAATCTGGGTTTGACATGGCTTTATACGTCAGGCACAGGTCACCTCTGAGTAGGCGGTATGCAACTGAGTATAGCTGGAGTTTCTTTAACCGGGCAGCATAGGTCATCTGTTTGAGTCCCTTGATCCTCTTGGTGAGGTACTTTTGGGGTCTTTCCAGTTGCTGCAGGTGTCGGTTAAGGTACATCCCAAATGGGGCATTGTATTCTATTATGGGCCTGATGAGTGATGAGTAGAGTACCTTTTAATACCTTTTTCTGAACTTTTAAAAGTGATGTTTTGTTTTTTAATATTTTTTGTAATTTTTTTTCTTTGAGTTTGTAGTTACATGACCTTCACCACACTTATTTATTTACTTTTTTATTTGCGTACGCATTTATTGATTTAGTAACTGGGTGAATGCACTGGTCCATGACTCAGGGCAATGGAGGTAAAGATAATATATTCTACAGCATACAAGTATTAGTCAAAAAGGTACAATATGAACAAATAGTAGTTCATGGTACATTGATAGATAAAGAAAGACCACATCAGTTTAGATAAACATTACATATCACAATTTACTGATATTTTAAAAAGTATCTAATGTCAGTGGCACCACAGGTAGCACATCTGTCTTTGCTGCAGAATGTTATGGGTTCTATTCTCTTACCAGGTAAACTGATAGCTGACAGTGCAGCATAAGGGGAATGCTGGACTCCTGAGTCTGTCATCCTTTGGTTGAGATGTTAAACTGAGGCCCTATCTGCTTGTATTGGTGGATGTAATTGAAAACAGTAGGGGAAGTTCCCTAATGCCCTGACAAATTTCTCCTAGCAGTATAAATTCCATCTCAGGTTTCCCCTGAAAAGTAGCTACAACTACAAGCCTAGTGGGACTAAAACAGTCAACAAAGAATAAATAAAATAAATAAAAATCTGCATTTTCAAAGAAGACTTTCTAGTTTTAGTCCAGAAAATGTCCTACCTGTGTGCTAGCATAATATGTTGCAAGTGCATTTGAGATTATATTTGCCCATTGTAATTATTAGTTTTTTTAAAAATGAGTTTTATAAATTTGACATTGTGATCACTGTTTGATACTGGGGACAGAATATGAAGCATATTTGTTGTTCCTGAGCCACCTATGTGCACTGCAGCTAAAATATTATTATTCATAGATGGCTTATCTACTTTTGTTGTAAAATGTTACCCAATCGCATTGTTAAAACTGTTTTTGGTATATTATTAGTGCCTCAGAGTCTTTCCCAGTCAACATAGGGAGTGTTAGATCACTTGCAATTATGAACATTTAATTTTTGGAGGCAAATTACAAAAAATAAACAGATCAGTCAACATGAAGTGGTTTGTGTAGGCCTGCTACTGGAATTTCCTTTTATTGTAACTTTTACAATTTTGTATTTCTTATTGCTTTAGCTTTTCTCCCAGGGCCTCCACTGAAAAAGGAACTGTGTCTAGTCAGACTTTCCAGGTAAACAAATGTAAAATAAATAAATAAATAAATAATAATACCAGTGCCAGACTATTTGCATATTATTGCTAACCCCTTTACTTTAGAGTCTTAATCACCTCTCCTAGAGCATTCTAGTAGGATATTGCCTATGTTTAATGTTATTTATTCACCCATAGTAGTTATTAAATCAGAATTTACTCATGTTCTTCTTCTACTTCACAGCTTTTGCATTTTATCTATGCTTCTGGAACTAAGGCTCGCTGTCTTTCTCTCTCATGGACGTGAAGTTTTTCAGGAAGGTTGCTTTGCATAATATTAAATATTTTTGGTTATTTTACCCCATGTGGGAGAAAATGCTCTAGTTTATAGGTTCATAGGTAGTTATTAGGCATGCAGTTCAGGAGATCATTGTGGAGACTAGCCCAAATTCCCAATTGCCCTAAGCCACAGAGTAATGAAACAAAGTCTCCTCTAGAGCCATTTCTCTGCCAACTCACCAATTATATTTATCATATCTGCTGTGACCTCATCTGAGCCTGCTGCTTTCCATGACTTCATTTTCCTTTGAGATATTCTTATATCTCCCAGGGTGGTATTGTGTTTATCTGTTATCATAGACTGTTTCTGGGGTAGTACAGCATCTGTGGAGTTATTGTCATTCCTAAGCAATGTGAACTACTCCTTCTGTCTGCCTGTGATGTCCTGCAGACTGGTGAGCATGTTATTCATGGCATCCCCTATGAAGGGTGTTGGACTGTCTTCTTTATCTCTCAGTCTTGACCTTGCAACCTGGTGCAGTTTCTTTGTACCACCGACTGAGTCTGTTAGCAGAAGCTGCTATAGTGCTTAGAGTGCTGTTTTCTTTGTTATTGCAACTCCTTTCCTAGCTTCTTTTTTAGGCAATCAATATTCCCTCCTAGCCTGGTTGGTCTTTTCTATTTCCCCCTTTTTCCTGCACTTCGTCTTTCCTTAGCTGACTACTTGGACAGCTGCTTTCCACCACCCACTTTCCTTACACACCTTATTAACAGACCTGGCTCAGCCACATATCTGTTCAGTAGTCCTCACAGATGCTGTTTTGAGGTTCTGCCATTTTTCTTCAACTAGGGTGATTTTCTCCTCTTCTTGGGGTGCTGGAGGCCTCAGTACTTCCTTGAACTATTGTTCCTTCTCTCCAGTCCACTTCCATGTTTTCAGCCTGGTGTCTGTCTGTTGACCTTAGAGTCCTTTCTCACCACTACTTGCAGTCTTCACTAAATACAATCTTGTGTATTGACTAGAACCCAACCTGTATAGGTTCATAGGTTCATAGGTTTATACTAGGCTATCTGCCCTAAGACATTTATAAGCCTAGCCCGAATTTTTGTGGCTTACGCCACCCCTTATATGAAAAAATACTGTACCCATTAGTTTGTTGTGCCTCTGTCCAGCAGTGACACAGAGATGATTCCCGGGGTAAACCTACGATCTCCCATCCACAGGTCAAGATTTCTCTTGAACAGAGCCAGCGAGGTGCTCTGCCTCACATGGACCGGGACTCTATTCCACAGCATAGGGAGTCTCTGAGTGATAAATCTATCCCTCCAGCACGTCCTATTTATATCCGTGCTAAGGTTTAAGTCACTTGCTCTAGTGGTTTTGGTGGATTTGGATTTTTGAGGTGGAGCATGTCCATTAATTCTGGGTTGGACATGGCCTTGTATGTCAGGCACATGTCACCTCTGAGCAGACGGTATGCGACTGAATAGAGCTGGAGTTTCTTCAATCTGGCAGCATATGACAGATTTTGGAGTCCCTTTATCCTTTTGGTGAGAAACTTTTGGGGTCTCTCCAATTGCTGCAGATGTCGGGCGAGATACATCCCGAATGGGGCATTGTACTCAATCATTGGTCTGATAAGTGAAGAGTACAGGGGAACAATGACCTCACTAGATCTGGATGTGAATCCCTTCATGATCAGGTGGGCAATGTATAGTATTACAGTAGGTTGAAATGGCTATGATTAAAATGATCTCTGGTTCGATAGCCTAGGAATCTCCTATGATTCTATGATGCTATGATTGTGGCAACCATAGTTTATGCTGTGGGGCATCTATTTTGCTGTGGTTGACTTTGATATCAGTGATTATACCCTGGTGCCCTCTCCTTTCTAGGGGAATTCTAGCTGCATTGCATATTGGCCACTCTTGTATATGAACTTATGACTATCTCTCTTCCTGAACCATGTGTTGGCTACTATCAAGCCATTTGCCTGACAAAAGTCAAGAATGGCCTTTCCCATATTCCTGATGCTCCACCAATGTTGATCCAGGCAGCCCTCATATCCTGTTCAGTCTGTCACGATATGTGCATTCAAGTCACCCATTATCAGCACTAATTCATGTTGTCCTGCTTTATCTAGTAGGATCATAGGATCATAAGAGGTTACTAGGCTATTGGCCCTGAGGCCCTTATAAGCCTAGCCAAGAGTTTAACCCATGTTTAGACAAATCAGCACCTGATGCCCCTGTCCAGCAGGGACACAGGTGAAATCCCAGGGGTATATTTTCTGTTTCCCATTCAGTTATCCAGGTTGCGATTAAAAAGGGGTAAAGAGGTACTCTGCTTGATGTGGAGAGGGAGTCTTTTCCATAGATGGGGGAGTCTCAGGGACATGAATCTGTCCCACCACCAAGTCTTGTTGATGTCACAGACCAGGTTAAGGCCACGCATGTGGGTTACTTGAGTGGAACTTGACTTGTGGATATGCAGCAGTCCCATCAAGGTAAGGTCCGTGAACACCTTGTATGCCAGACGGGTCTATATTAGATGAACAAATGCTTAAAATGTTGAGTACGACATGCTCGACAGCTTTTAAGCAAAAGTTCATCTAAGCAAAAGCCTATAATGTCTGCTGATGGCTAAAATATATTGTACACCATTAAACCCCCCTCCAAAACAAAAACAAAATAAAACAAAAATAAATCAACAAACAAAATAAACTGGGGGGCTCCCCCCCCCACCAATGTGGGAGGCTGTGCCCCCACACCCCCTACTTAAATATACCAACTCCGAGATCGCACCACAATGGAGGACTGTCATTACATTACACAGAGCGAATGACAAGACTGCACCACAGTGGAGAGCTGCAAGAACGGCTAGACAAGGTAAACATTCTGACATCAGCCGTTGGCTTCCTGATGGCTGGCAAATAAAACTTTTCAAAACTCCTTGTTTCGACATTCTTAGGTTTTGCTTAGCTGAACATTCACTTAAAAGCTGTCAAGCATGTTGTACTCAACATTTTAAGCATTTGTTCATCTAATAGGGAACCATGACAGACACAGTTCACCTCTGAAGAGTCTGTATGAAACCGAGTAGAGGGCTAGGGCTTTTAGCCTATCTGTGTATGGTAGATGTTTGAGGCCCTGGATTTTCCTGGTGAGGAACCTCTGTGATCTTTCCAGCTGCTGCATGTGCTTTGTGAGGTACATGCTGAAAGGGGCATTGTACTTGATAATGGGCCTTATAAGGGAATAATACAGGGATGTTATGACCTCCTTGTCCCTGGATGAGATACTCTTACTTATGAGGTGGCCATTTAGAAGGCTTTCCATACAACGGAAGCAACATTTTGGTCAAAAGTCAGGTTGCTATCAATCTGGGTGCCCAAATCATTCACACTGATTGAGCGCTTAGGACGTTGCTATTAATGAGATAATTTGTGGGGATGTCACTCTCTCCGAAGGGGATGATGATGCATTTTTTGGTATTCAGTTTGAGGCCATGTTTCTGGCAGCAGTCATTTGTTTGAGTGAGACCCTCTTGGAGGATGTCCACATCACTAGGAGAACTGATGACAGCACCCAGCTTGCAGTCATCTGCAACCTTGGTCAGCCGTAGCCCACTGGTTTTGGCCTGCACCTCAGAAAAGTATATCCCAAATAACAGACGCCCCAAGGCCAAACCCTGGGGTACGCCGCTTATTACAGGTCTACTGCTTGAGGTGGCTTCCCCTATTTTGACTACATGCGTTCTATCAGTGAGCCAGTTTGCTACACATCTGGTAATATATGGATTGATGCCTAGTTGAGAGAGTGTATCTATTATGCCCAAGTGGAGAATAGTGTCAACGGCTTCGGCCAGGTCAAGGTAGGTGGTGTGCACCATCTTCCCTTCATCCATGGCTTTGGTGACTGTCTCAAAGAAGTTGACTAAATTTAGCAGACATGACCTCCCCTTGATGAAGTCAAACTGTGTGGGATCAAGTTTTTGGAGGTTGCCAATGTCCTTGTTGATGAGGTCCATAATAATCCATTCCATAGCCTTGCAGATCAGGCTAGTTAGGCTGATGGGTCTCTAATTTCCTGGATTGGTGGACACTCCACCTTTGTGTAAAGGGATGACAGTGACTGTCCTCCACTCAGGTGAGACACAGCCAGTACTCAGGCTTTGGCTGAATAGGGTGCCAAGTGGTGCTGGAAGTTCCTGCCTGAGTTCACGTAGGATGCAGCCTGGGATGTTATCGGGTCCCATGGAGGCTGCATTTTTTGTCTTTGAGAGAGCAGTGATGACCTGTTCCAAAGATATAAGGGGAAGGGGGCAGGTATTGGAGATGTCCTAATTTACTGATGGGGGGGTCAGAGGGGTAAGGTTTTTACTGAATCTGTCAGCCAGCAAGTTTGCTATATCTATGGCATTTGTATATCTGGTGTCCTTGACCACCAGTTCTGAACAGATCTGGGTGCTTCCTTTGAGGTTGCGGACACATGTGAAGAAGGCCTTATGATTGTCTCTAGTAGATGTGGTCAATTTGGACTCAAAGTTTGCTTTGGAGGATTTCACTAGTGCTCTTATTTGCTTGTTCAGGCTAAGGAGACATTGCTTCCAATTGGGCACCTGCTCCTTCTTGGTCTTAAACAGCAATTTGTTTCCTTTTGTTATAAAGTTTATTTATTCAGATGTCCACCAGATAGGTTTACGCTTCCTTGCAGAGGATGATTTAGTCTTGTTGGGTATGCCTGATTCTATGCATCTATATAAATGCTCATATAGTGCTTTGGTGCAATTTTGGATATTGGTACCAGTTCCTACAGAGGGGGTGGGAGCTGTGAAGCTGTTTATACCATCCCACAGGAGGCTGTAATCAGCTTTGGAGAAGTTTTTATGTCTGATCCTAGCTAGAGGGGGGGGGGGGGGTTGGGGGAGATGATGACTTTGAAAGTGACTGCTTTGTGGTTGGATGTTACCAGGGAGGATGATACTATAAGGATGCTGCAGTGGTTACTCATGTTGGTTAATACTAAGTCCAAGATATTATCACCCCTTGTGGGGGTATCAGCTAGCTGTTCCAAGGCATTTGCATTGACAAAATCAAGGACTCTCTGGGCATTTCTGCTCTGCCATGAGTAGTTCTTCCAATCTATGCTTGGGAAGTTAAAGTCACCCAGGATCAGGGTAAAGGGTTGAATCTATATAGATTCGAACAGGTCCAAGTAGGTGGATTGGGCATCTTGAGTCAGATTAGGGGGCCAGTAGCTAGCTATGATTTGAATAGGAGTCTTGTCAATGGTTAACTGCACCTGGAGTGTCTCCAATGTGTCATACTGTTTGGCCAGCCTGGAGGTGTGTATATCTTTAATGTATGTAAAAATAACAAGAAGGTGCACCATGAGCCACAAGAGCCAAAATCAAAAATTCCCTCTCGAGTTAGCAAAATCCACGTTTAATACGAAAAAGAAAACAAACAGGTAGACTGCAGTTAGGTTAGCGCTTTCACGTTGGAGTCAATGCTTCATCAGACATGTAAGCAGTCAAATAACATCTATTTAAATACACACAATGACATCACTGCCTTTTCAAATCAATGAATCAGATAAAAACAATTAATAAAACAATGGACAAATATAATAATAAAAATACACAATAGAATATTCAATAAAATATTATCATGCACAGTGACTAATGCCTGAGGGGTCTACTAACTAAAAACGGCTTAAGTGCTAGCCTGTCATTTAGCCCAAACCTGTGGGCTTGCAATTTTAGTATCCATTTACCTTCCCTCTCTTCTGTGTGGTTTTTAATGTTACCCAATCTACCATTTTTAAAAACTAACTCTAAAACCTGAAACTTAAAACTGTGAGAGCGTCCTTGTTCTACTACATGCTTAGCTAAGGCGTTAGTAATATTACCCTTCTCAATAGCATAGACATGTTCCCTAATGCATTCACGTAAAGATCTGGTTGTCATTCCAACATAAAAAATCTTACATAGTTCGCATTCAGCAATATAGACCAAATTAATAGATCTACAATCAGCGTAATGCTTAAAACTATAAGAGCATTTTGTTTCAGGGTGTATGAAACAATTAGAGTTAGATATATATTTACATTGGTTGCATGAATTGCAAGCAAATGTGCCTGCCCTGTTTGAAGTCCTGACGCTCTGGTGTCCCCTATCATAACAGAGAAGCCTATTGAGAGATAACATATTCCTATAGGCAACTCGGGGTCTGTCATCTACCAAATTCTTAATCCTTTCATCCACCATTAGGAGTCTCCAATTTTTATTGAGAACTGTTAAAATATGAATGTTCCTATTGGTAAAAGGAATAACTATCCTGTTGACAGTGGTTGTACTGCTAGTCTTGTTGGAATTTGTATGGGGGTACAATCTATTAATCAAAGGAGCTCCTACATCCGCTCTGAGTAGGTCACCCATTGAAATATCATCAAGAACTTGTGTTCGATCATAGCCTCTGGACATAAAATTCTGGGCTAACTGCATTTTATGTTGATTATAAGCAGTATTTTGTGATGTTAGTTTGGAAACCCTGATGGTCTGGTTTTTAACTATGTTTTTATGAACATGCCTAGGATGCATGCTATTCCGATGCAATAGGTTGTTCTTCCAACAGGGTTTCCTATAGAGCTCAGTGTCAAAACCATTGGGGCCCTTAATAATCTTAACGTCAAGGAACTCAATCTCTTTGACTGAATAAGAACAGTCAAAACAAAGAAAATCTGTTGTCTCATTCAAATAAGTTGTAAAAGCCAGCAATTGTTCAATGGTGCCACCCCATAACAGAAAAACATCATCTACAAATCTATTAAAGTATTTGAGATGTTTCGTGAACTCAGAGTTAGTAGTAAAAACATATATCTCTTCCCATTGTGCCAACACCAAGTTGGCATAGGCGTTGGCACAAGGGGTGCCCATCGCCACTCCTTTGGTTTGTAAAAAGTATTTCTCATCATAGCAGAGAACATTGTTCTCAAGAACAATTTCGAGTAGAGACATGCACCTAGTGATTATATTGCTTGATAACTTTTTCTGAACTAGTAACGCCCTAATAAAATCCATGCCAACATCATTGGGTATTGATGTGAATAAAGACTTCACATCAAGGGTAACTAATATGTCATCAATATCAAAAAGAGAGGATTGGCTATATATAGCCAAGTTCTCTAAAAAATGAGACGTGTCTCTTAAAACATGCTTGACGTCTAAAACGACAGGTTTAAGTAACTTATCCAAATAAATGGATGAAGGTTCAGTTAGCCATCCTCGACTGGATACAATTGGTCTTAAAGAAGGATTCATCACATCTTTATGAATTTTGGGTAAACCCCTAAATGAGGGAACCAAGGGTTTATCAATCAAAAGATATAGATATAAATCCCTGTCAATAACATTAGTTAACATCAAATCATATAAGCTAGCGTGTACTCTTTTAATCAAGTTATTAAGGTTATGGTTATATATAGGGAAATATGTCTCTCTATCAGCGAGCATATGTTCCATTTTATCAGAATACTTGGATTTGTCTAAAATGACAATGGCTCCGCCTTTGTCAGCTTGTCTAATGACTATTTTGTCATTACATCTCAAGTTGGCTAATGCTTGTTTCTCATCTGATGTCATGTTGTAAAAATTTTGATTTAACCTGTTTGTCATTATACAGGTCAAATAAATCAGACTCACAGGCCTGTTCAAATGCCTCTAAAAGGAAGTGTTGTTGAGGCATAAAAGTAGATGGTTTCTTAAATGGCATATAGGCAACATTATTACTAGCATCCTGACCATACATTAATTTTAAACCCAGATTCCT
This sequence comes from Protopterus annectens, assembly GCF_019279795.1. Taxonomy (NCBI): domain Eukaryota; kingdom Metazoa; phylum Chordata; order Ceratodontiformes; family Protopteridae; genus Protopterus; species Protopterus annectens. The sequence continues at coordinate 1,659,489,658 of NC_056725.1, read as the reverse complement.
TGTAAAAAGTTTAATGTCAACAATGATATCTGGTTCCCTCATTTAGGGGTTTGATATTGATGACATATTAGTTACCCTTGATGTGAAGTCTTTATTCACATCAATACCCAATGATGTTGGCATGGATTTTATTAGGGCGTTACTAGTTCAGAAAAAGTTATCAAGCAATATAATCACTAGGTGCATGTCTCTACTCGAAATTGTTCTTGAGAACAATGTTCTCTGCTATGATGAGAAATACTTTTTACAAACCAAAGGAGTGGCGATGGGCACCCCTTGTGCCAACGCCTATGCCAACTTGGTGTTGGCACAATGGGAAGAGATATATGTTTTTACTACTAACTCTGAGTTCACGAAACATCTCAAATACTTTAATAGATTTGTAGATGATGTTTTTCTGTTATGGGGTGGCACCATTGAACAATTGCTGGCTTTTACAACTTATTTGAATGAGACAACAGATTTCCTTTGTTTTGACTGTTCTTATTCAGTCAAAGAGATTGAGTTCCTTGACGTTAAGATTATTAAGGGCCCCAATGGTTTTGACACTGAGCTCTATAGGAAACCCTGTTGGAAGAACAACCTATTGCATCGGAATAGCATGCATCCTAGGCATGTTCATAAAAACATAGTTAAAAACCAGACCATCAGGGTTTCCAAACTAACATCACAAAATACTGCTTATAATCAACATAAAATGCAGTTAGCCCAGAATTTTATGTACAGAGGCTATGATCGAACACAAGTTCTTGATGATATTTCAATGGGTGACCTACTCAGAGTGGATGTAGGAGCTCCTTTGATTAATAGATTGTACCCCCATACAAATTCCAACAAGACTAGCAGTACAACCACTGTCAACAGGATAGTTATTCCTTTTACCAATAGGAACAATCATATTTTAACAGTTCTCAATAAAAATTGGAGACTCCTAATGGTGGATGAAAGGATTAAGAATTTGGTAGATGACAGACCCCGAGTTGCCTATAGGAATATGTTATCTCTCAATAGGCTTCTCTGTTATGATAGGGGACACCAGAGCATCAGGACTTCAAACAGGGCAGGCACATTTGCTTGCAATTCATGCAACCAATGTAAATATATATCTAACTCTAATTGTTTCATACACCCTGAAACGAAACGCTCTTATAGTTTTAAGCATTACGCTGATTGTAGATCTATTAATTTGGTCTATATTGCTGAATGCGAACTATGTAAGATTTTTTATGTTGGAATGACAACCAGATCTTTACGTGAACGCATTAGGGAACATGTCTATGCTATTGAGAAGGGTAATATTACTAACGCCTTAGCTAAGCATGTAGTAGAACTAGGACGCTCTCACAGTTTTAAGTTTCAGATTTTAGAGTTAGTTTTTAAAAATGGTAGATTGGGTAACATTAAAAACCACACAGAAGAGAGGGAAGGTAAATGGATACTAAAATTGCAAGCCCACAGGTTTGGGCTAAATGACAGGCTAGCACTTAAGCCGTTTTTAGTTAGTAGACCCCTCAGGCATTAGTCACTGTGCATGATAATATTTTATTGAATATTCTATTGTGTATTTTTATTATTATATTTGTCCATTGTTTTATTAATTGTTTTTATCTGATTCGTTGATTTAAAAAGGCAGTGATGTCATTGTGTGTATTTAAATGGATGTTATTTGACTGCTTACATGTCTGATGAAGCGTTGACTCCAACGTGAAAGCGCTAACCTAACTGCAGTCTACCTGTTTGTTTTCTTTTTCGTATTAAACGTGGATTTTGCTAACTCGAGAGGGAATTTTTGATTTTGGCTCTTGTGGCTCATGGTGCACCTTCTTGTTATTTTTACACATTTTACATTTGTTTTCGTCTTCGAGGGTGCTTCACCTGGCAGGAATTGTTCATATTTTTATATCTTTAATGTATATTGAAACTCCACCTCCTTTGGCTTTACTGCCCACAGATTGGTGTCTGAATGTATGATATGATGATTAACCAGGTAAGGCTGGGGTGCTGTCCACAGCTTTGAACCAAGTTTCTGTGACTGCACAGGTGTCAGCATTTTCCAGGGTTAGGAATACTGCAATGAGTGCAGTTTCATGTTTAGACTCCTAGCATTTAGCAGCATGACCTTTAATTTGTGTTTTGTTGAAATTTTTATGTTGGTAGTTTTAACCTCATCACTTTTCCTAAAAAAGGCACTATAGGGGAGGCAAGAGCCTTTAACAGAAGCCTGAAGCCCAGGTGAGACAGATGCAGGCCATCTCTGGCAAAGCATTATGGTCTGCCAATCATATCTTCCCAGGCTGTCAGGTACTGGACAGCCTGGAATCACCAGAAACTAAGCCAATTGTTAAAGTCAATCATTTTCTGTTTGTACTGAGGCATCATTCTGGGTGACGGCAGAATGATGCTTAAGGCTAGGGACATACCTGCTTGGGACACATAATCAGCAAGCTCAATTATGTCTCTCTTCATATAGTCCAGACAGGTACATCTCAAGTCATTCATGCCAACACAGACTATGAAAGAGTCATAACAATAACCTGTTGTTGAGAGACTTGAGTGCATGTGTGATATGGTGGATTCTGGCACCTGACAGACAACTAACCGTGATTTTCTCCTTATCCAGCCTGGTGAGAGGCACATCTGTGTGTCTCACAATGGAGTCTCCTATGACTAATATGTTGGCTTTATGATGAAGCCTTAGTGCCTGTGAGGCACAGGCATATGGACTATGCATGGTATGTGGTGTGGATGGCTGGGGAGAGCGCGTGTGTTTTTGCCTCACAGGTCTCCTTTGTTTGGATATGTTTATATGGAAGACCTCTGCATATGTAGGTGTGTATTGTGTAGGTGAGGGTGATGTATGAGGTGTATTGATTGTGTTGACAACCTTTTCAGTGCCAGATATACTGACTTGAGGGGGAGAGAGCTTGGACTCTAGGTTCCTAAAGTAATTGCATCTCTCACAAATTGTGTTCCTAGGTGATAGTAGTAGATAGTTGTTAGAGTACATGAAGCAGTTGCTGCACTGTCTCAGGATGCCCATATCAACCAGACTGACAGGAGAAGCTGTAGGAAATTTCCATCCATATTTGTCAGAATCTGAGGAAGAAAGGCCAGGGAGAGCTAAGGGGTGGCCTAAAACCCAAGTGCTTAAACCAAAACTAAGAGCTTAGAATAACAGTTAAGAATAAGACTTAACAATTTAGACAGGCTATAAACAAGCAGTAATAAATGCAACAGCAGAGATGCAGCTGAACACTTTACAAAACAGGCAGCAAGAAGCAAGAAGAAGCAAAGCAAGATGAAGTAACAGAGTAGTAGGACAAAACATGAATTTGAAAAATATAAGCAGCTGAATAAAGCTTTTTTTTAATTTAAGTAAAAAGGGATAGAGCAGGAACAAAAGATAATTCAAGGTTAAGGGACAAAGGGGTTTGGTTTTCCCAAATGATTTTTGTTTTAGGAAGAATGAGCTAATGAGATGGGAAAAGGAGGAGTGTCCCAGATCAAGTTTACAGTGGGGGGGGGGGCAACTGCAAGAGACAACAACTTTAAAAATAGAACAGCAGAAGGTGGCAGGGTGGGACACAAGAAGGTTTCAACAGAGATCAGAATACAATGCCAGCAAATATATAAATAATTCAGTCAAGCAAAAATAAGACGGTGCAGAACTATGAACAGTTAAAGTGCCAAAAACATACTTATCAGCTTTATATTTCCAGATTGTTTGAGAAGCACTGTCTATCAGAACACAAGGAGTTCTAGTAATGGTATGCAGAGGTTACAAAAAGGGAATATTTTTACAACAGGAAACCTTGAGACAATCAAATAACACAAAAGCTGTTAGACCAATTTTACAAACAACAGCAATAGGGTGTGAAAAAAAGGTTTCAGCCGAGATCAGAATACAATGCCAGCAAAAATATAAATAATTCAAGCAAGCAAAAATAAGACAGTGAACTATGAACAGTTAAAGTGCCAAAAAATATACTTATCAGTTTTATATTTCCAGATTGTTTGAGAAGCACTCTCATTCAGAACACAAGGAGATCTAGCAATGGTATGCAGGGTGTGTTTGGCAGCGGTGGGATATCCACACCACATATTAATTAGTTGGCAAATACTAATTGGGTTTTAGTGGTGTGGGTAGCTTCAATCCTGTAGCTTGTGTACAGTGAGCTTTGAAGGTGTTTTTGTACTCTAAAACAGCCACACAGTGAATACTCAGAGTTCAGATCACAATTGATTCATTTCTTTTGTTAGCTTAGTTAGTCAGGGTGAGCAGGCAGCATGTCAGCTGAGGAGTATGGAAAGCTGACAAGGAGCCAGCTGGCAGAGATGTGTCAGGCTAGGGGACTGGTGCATGGAAACCTGACTAAGGCAGACCTGATTGCAGCCTTGGTTACAGCTGCATCAGAAAACGGCAGCCAGGAGGACAATCAGACTGGCAGTGGAGATATAATTCCCTCGGAGAATGGACAGCTCAACCTTTCTGCAGTGGACTTAAAAATCCAGCTGGAGCTAAAGAGATTTGAGTTGGAGGCCAGGTATGTGGAATTAGAAACAAAGGAGAGACTGCGACATTTGCAGGGCGATGAGAATGAGAAACTGTTACGTCTGAAGCTGAGGAACAAGAGAGGCAGAGGCAGCATGAGAAGGAGATGCTGACTCTTTGCCAGAGTCATGGAGGTAATGGAGAAGGGAGTAACTGGACCCCGGAAGCACAAAAGGTCAGTAAACTTCTTCCACAGTTTAAAGGTGGTGATAATTTTATAGTTTCATTCATATGTTTGAGAGGGTAAGTAAACAGTATGAAGTTGACCAATGGCTCTGGGTATGGTTCCTGACCCCCTTACTACATGGTAAAGCTGTAACTGTTTTATCTAAAATGCCTTATGTTGCATGTTTTGATTATACTGCTGTTAAGAAATGTCTTTTAGAACTGTTTAAGATAACACCTGAAATGTATAGGAAAAAGTTTTGTGAGCATAGACACAAGGCAGATGAAAGTGTGTGTGAATATGTTGCTGAATTCAGCACTTTTTTCCATAGGTGGGTGAGTGGATGTCAGGTCACCACTTCTGAAGGGCTTACAGACATTTCGGTGAGGAAACAATCCCTTAGCACCTTGCCTGAGGACATGAGGATCTGGTTAGCTGATAGACAATGTGCTATTTCAGATGAGTTGGGGAAGAAGGGAGACCTATACCTGGCAAGCAGGGCAGCCCTGCACAGGAAGGGGACCCCCAGTACTGCTCATGAGTCTAAAGGAACCCATGGAGGGCAGCAAAGACTGCCCCAACAGAATATGCCAGTAGCAGGGGAAGCCACTAGTCCAGGTACACGTCCAGGAGCTAGGGTTAAATGTTTTGAATGCAACCAGTGGGGCCATGTAGCATACAGGTGTCCACAGAGGCAAGTTGGGGAACAAAAGGTGAGAGAGCCAGTAAGTGGAAAAGACAAACTGCCAATAGTAGGTTGTCTTGAGACAACAGGGGTACCAAACTACAATCCTGCAGATGTCCTGAGAGGGGAAGGATTTGGATGAGGCAGTACCATGTGCCTATGCAGTTACATGCAGTCAGGCTAGGAGGCAAGCATGTGGTTCTGGTACCCTGGGGGAAACCCAGACAGACTGCATACTTGCAGCCAGGACTGGTGAGGTGGTTACTTCAGGGAGGGAGCTACTCTGTAGCAGTGAGACTGAATGTGAGCCGCAGCTTCTTGTGGGTCCTGATGTTCACTGGGACAGAGTGACTGCAAAGGTAGAGGTGAGTAGTAGTACCCAGGCTGACAGTGAGGCACCACTGTCAGAGGATGCCAGACCTCCTGTGGAAGGGGAGCTGTGAAGGGTTACAAGGAGAGAGATGAGACAGGCTCAGCTCTCAGACCCTACATTGCAAGGCCTGAGGCAGGTAGCTAGGGAGGCACATGATTCTCAAGGAAAGGGGGAATCTGTATACTGGGACAAAGGGTTACTATACAGAGAGTGGATCCCTGAGGGAGGGCTAGAAGGTGAGAGAGTACAGCAGTTGGTAGTGCCTAGAGGCTACCATCTGGCGCTTCTAGCCATAGCCCATGATATTCCCTTTACAGGTCATATGGGCATAAAACAAACAAAGAGGCATATTATGTAGAACTTCTATTGGCCTGGAATTTCCAGAGATGTAACATGGTACTGCAGGCAGTTACAAAAGGTAGGCAAGGCAGGAGACAAGGTGGGAGCTCCTTTGATGCCTTTGCCTGTGACTGAGGAGCCATTTCAGAGGGTAGCTATGGATATTGTGCATCCTCTGAGTACCCCAAGTTCCACAGGGAAAAAGAGTATCCTAGTGATAATGGATTATGCTACATGATACCCCGAGGCAGTGGCTTTGTCCTCCATTGAGCTAGAGAAGGTGGCAAATGCTCTGTTAGAGATTTTCAGCAGGGTAGGTTTCCCAAAAGAAATACTGACTGACAGAGGTGCCAATTTAATGTCAGACCTGCTGGCTTGTCTGTGGAAGTCCTGTGGGGTGAAGCACATGAAGACCACTCCTACCATAACCAGACTAATGGTCTTGTTGAGAGGTTAAACTCTATAATCAAGTCCATGCTACAGGCATTTGCAGATCAGTTTAAGAGGGAGTGGGACAAATATTTTCCCCATCTGTTGTTTGCTTACAGAGAGGTTCCCCAGGAATCCACAGGTTTGTCACCCTTTGAGTTGCTGTATGGGCATAAGGTGAGGGGACCTCTAGATTTAATTCAAGATGAGTGGGAAGGTGAGTGTGAGACTCACAAGGAGTCTGTTGTGGCATACATCCTAAACCTCAGGACAAGGTTCAGGGAAATCATGGGCTTGGCCCAGGAGAACCTGGCAGAAATCCAGCAACAGAAAAAGGTGTCGTATGACAGGAACGCTCAAGCTAGAGAGTATGCTGTGGGGCAGCAAGTAATGGTTTTCATGCCTGTCAGACACAACAAGCTGCAAGCAGCTTAGGAGGGGCCCTACAAGGTGGTAAGAAAGGTAAGTGAGGTTAACTACATGGTGAAACTGCTAGGCAGATGGCAGGGGCACAGATTGTACCATGGTAACATGATGAAACCTTACCATGATAGGGAGGCTCTTGTGCTGAGCATTTGCAGTGGATTGCAGGAGGAGTCTGAGGGAGATATGGGGACTGATCTTCCCAGTGTGGCTGGGGCTGTCACCTCAGTGGAAGGAGTAGCAATATTCCAGCAGCTATCTCCTACCCAGGTTCGAAAAATCCGAGCAGTGTTGCAGGAATTTTGGGACATGTTCACTGGGAAACCAGGGTGGAGCCACCTAGTGCAGCACCAGGTGGATACAGGACCCCAAAGGTCTATTAGGCAGGCCCCTTATAGGGTGCCTGAGAGAGTCAGACAGACTCTGAGGGAGGAGGTACAGGAGATGTTGGAACCAGGGGTGATTCAAGAGTCCAACAGTCCCTGGGTCTCCCCACTGGTGCTGGTGCCAAAGAAGGCAACAGGTTCTTTGTGGACTACAGGAAATTAAATGTCACACAGAGACAGATGCTTACCCCATGCCTAGGACAGATGAGGCCCTAGAGCAGCTGGGTGGGGCTAAGTATCTTACAACCATTGATCTTACCAAGGATTACTGGCAGGTGGCCTTGACTCCCAATGCTAGAGAGAACTCAGCCTTTGTGACTCCTTTTGGCTTATATGAGTTCACAAAGATGCCCTTTGGGATGAAGAATGCCCCAGCAACTTTCCAGAGGCTGGTAGATAATATCCTAGCAGGAGGGTTTACCCTTGCATACCTAGATGATATTGCCATCTACAGCCATTCCTGGCCAGACCACCTTCAGTATGTCCGGGAGGTGCTGGGCAGACTACAGATGGCAGGGTTGGCCATTAAGCCGAGCAAATGTCAGGTGGGTATGGTGGAGGTCTCCTACCTAGTACATAGAGTGGGGAGTGGTAAGGGAAGGCCAGAACCTGCCAAAGTGGAAGCCATTCAGGCATGGCCTGCACCTGTTACTAAAAAGCAGTCAAGGGCATTTTTAGGGACAGCAGGGTACTACAGAAAGTTTGTCCCCAGTTATAGTACCATAGCTGCTCCTGTCACAGACCTAACAAGGAAGAATAAGCCAGATAAGGTAGTGTGGACCCCAGCATGTGAGCAGGCATTCCAGAAGCTTAAAGAAGCTTTGTGAGGACCCTCTGTGTTAGCCTGTCCATATTACAGTAAATAATTTGCTGTGCAGGTGGATGCTTCAAACCATGGAATATAGACTGTACTTATCCAGATTTCTTCAGAGGGAAAGAACACCCAGTGGTTTATCTCAGTTGTAGGCTCCAATCCAGGGAGGAATGCTATGTAGCTGTAGAAAAGGAATTCCTAGCCATAGTGTGGGCATTGCAGAGACTTCAGCCTTATCTGTATGGAAGGATATTCACTTTTATGACAGATCACAACCCCCTAACATGGTTAAACAGAGCCAACCAGCAAAATATCAAGTTGCTAAGATGGAGCCTAGGGTTGCTAGCATATGATATGTCAGTGCAGCACCACAGTGGGAGTAGCAATTCCAATGTAGATGGGCTCTCAAGACAGGCAATGGGGTGAGGTACACTCAGATAGACCTAACCCTCTCAAGCAGTGTTTCACAAGGGTCACTTGAAAAATTAGCTTGAGTTCTCCGGGGAGGGGGAGGGAATGTGAAGACTGGTAGAGAAGGGTGAAGGCTGCCAGCCTAGCCAGGTATACAGGCTTGTTGTCTTAAATATAAAGAAGTACTGTTACATGTAGAACTGGAAATAAATGTGACAACAGTGCACTCTACTGACCAAAGTAAAGCATTTGAAGTAGACAGTGGTGCCAAAAAGTCTAGATGAAGAAATTCTTTCTATTGTTTTAACCAAGAGTTAAATTGCTAGACTTAAACATGCAAATGTATTTTTATTGCTCTGTTTCCTGACCAGCTGCAAGATAACAAAAAGGGAGATGTTAAGAATGTAAATGCAGTTAATGTGTAGCCTGGGAACACCAGGAAAGTGTAAAAGAAATGATGTAATGTTAATCAGAACTGCAGTTTCAATTTAAACAGAGAGAATCAGAAAGCATTAAGCATTTTTGTCTTGACCATCCAACTCATCAGCACTCTGACTATTTTCTTATGTAAGTTATCTTAGACTTGTGTTTTCTTTTAGGGATAGCCAGAATCTAGAAAGATTAGACTAAGTGTTTTTCTGTTATGTCAGAACTGTGCTACTGAATTATTTTAAGTATTTCTGTGTGATCTCTGAACTTTTGACTAGCACTGACTGTGTAGTAGAAAGTATTGTCTTCTGGTTTAGTTATTTATTATTAAATATTTTAAAACCTTTTAACTGTGGCTGGTTTGTGTACAGATATTTTAAGTTCTAGAGTACATTGCATATTTATAGTGATTACTGTACCAAGTCACTCTAATAAGCCTTGACTGTTTAGTCACATCTACCAATTGGATAATAATATTGCACAGTAATAATTGGACACCCTTTTAAGAGCCTTTGAGTAGCTGATAATTATTAGCTGGGTGGTGGCAGGGTACTACCATATAGTCTGGATAAAAGGGGCACAGCTGGATAACCTGTGCCAGTCTTCCCCAGAAGTGTCTGTGTGGTTGTATAAACTCTTATCTCAAAGTGTGTGTGTCAGCTACGTGGGCAGGGACAAGAAGCACTGGTTCAAAAGAGAGGGTGCTGCAGATTTTAGCTTGCCCAGCTAGGCTGAGATCTGGACCCTATAGCTGTGCCAGTGTGGAGTTGTATTGGTGACCTGGGGAGCAAGGGAGTGACCAGCATTGGACTGACTGTGATCTCTGTGTGCTCTTAAGTGAATTGTACTTTACTGTGTGTATTTGTTATCCTTTTCCTCTCATATGAGATGCCCTCTCTGGTGTTAGTGGTGAAGATTGAGGCTCCTTGATTGCTGGGCCAGGGCACGGGCATCACACAGGGGTTACAAAAAAGGAATATTTTTATACTTTCAAGCTTTGAGACAATCAGATAACACACAAGCTGGTAGAGAGATATTACCAACTTTAAGAAAAAACAGCAATAGGGTGTGTGGTTTCAGAAGAGATCAGAATACAATGCCAGAAAATATATAAATAATTCAGTCAAGCAAGAATAAGGCAGCACAGAACTATGAACATATAAACTGCCAAAAAATGTACTGATCAGCTTTATATCTCCAGATTGTTTGGGAAGCACTCTCAGTCAGAACATGAGGAGATCTAGAAATGGTATGCAGGTGTTACAAAAAGGGAATATTTTATACCAGCAAGCCTTGAGACAATCAGATAACACAAAAGCTGTTAGACCAGTTTTACCAGTTTTATGAAAAAAAAGCAATAGGCTATGAAAAAAAGGTTTTAGCAGATATCAGAATGCAATGCCGGCAAATATATAAATAATTCTGTCAAGCAAAAATAAGACAGTGCAGAACTATGGACAGTTAAAGTGCCAAAATATACTCATCATCTTTGTATTTAAAGATTGTGTGAGAAACACTCTCAGTCAAAACACAAGGGTGAGCTAGTAATGGTATGCATGGGTTATGAGAAGGGAATATTTTTCTACCAGCAAGCCTTGCGACAATGAGAGAACACAAAAGCTGTTAGACCGGTATTACCAACTTTAAGAAAAAAACAGCAATAGGGTGTGAAAAAGGTATCAGCAGAGATCAGAATACAATGCCAGCAAATATATAAATAATTAAGTCAAGCAAAAATAAGACAGTGCAGAACTATGAACAGTTAAAGTGTCAAAAATATAACTATCAGCTTTATATTTCCAGATTGTCTGAGAAGCAGTCTCAGTCTGAACACAAGGAAATCTAGCAATGATATGCAGGGGTTACAAAAAGGGAATATTTTTATACCAGCAAGCCTTGAGACAATCAGATAACACAAAAGCTGTTAGACCAGTTTTACCACTTTTAAGAAAAAACAGCAATAGGGTGTGAAAACAAGGTTTCAGCAAAGTTCAGAATTCAATGCCAGGAAATATATAAATAATTATGTCAAGCAAAAACAAGACAGTGCAGACCTATGAACAAATAAGTGCAAAAAATATACTTATTAGCTTTATATTTCCAGATTGTTTGAGAAGCACTCTCAGTCTGAACACAAGGAGATCTAGCAATGGTATGCAGAGGTAACAAAAAGAGAATATTTTATGCCAGCAAGCCTTGAGACAATCAGATAGCATAAAAGCTGTAAGACTAGTTTTACCAACTTTAAGAAAAAGTAAGAAATAGGGTGTGAAAAAAGGTTTCAGCAGAGATCAGAATGGAATGCATCAAATATATAAATAATTCAGTCAAGCAAAAATATGACAGTGCAGAACCAGGAACAGTTAAAGTGCCACAAATATACTTATCAGCTTTATATTTCTAGACTGAGAAGCAGTCTCAGTCTGAACACAAGAAGATCTAGCAATGATATGCAGGGGTTGCAAAAAGAGAATATTTTTATACCAGCAAGCCTTGAGACAATCAGACAACACAAAAGCTGTTAGACCAGTTTTACCAACTTAAAGAAAAAACAGCAATAGGGTGTGAAAAAAGGTTTCAGATGAGATCAGAATACAATGGCAGCAAATGTATAAATAATTCAGTAAAGCAAAAATCAGGCAGTGCAGAGCTCTGAAAAGTTAAAGTGCCAAAAAATATACTTATCAGCTTTATATTTCCAGATTGTTTGAGAAGCACTCTCAGTAAAAACCCAAGGAGATCTAGCAATGGTATGCAGGGGTAACAAAAAGGGAATATTCCACACAGCAAGCCTTGAGACAATCAGATAATCCAAAACCTGTTAGAGAAGTTTTATCAAATTTAAGATAAAAAAGCAATAGGGTGTGTAAAAATGTTTCAGCAGAGATCAAAATACAATGCCAGCAAATATATAAATCATTCAGTCAAGCAAAAATAAAGCACTGCAAAACTATGACAAGTTAAAGTGTCAAAAATATACTTATCAGCTTTATATTTCCAGATTGCTTGAGAACCGCTCTCAGTCAGAACACAAGGAGATTTAGCAGTGGTATGCAGGTGTTACAAAAAGGGAATATTTTTACACCAGTAAGCCTTGAGACAATCAGATAACCCAAAAGCTGTTAGACTAGTTTTACCAACATTAAGAAAAAACAGCAATACAGTGTGAAGAAAGGTTTCAGCCAATATCAGAATACAATGTCAGCATCTGTATAAATAATTCAGTCAAGCAAAATAAGACAGTGCAGAACTATGAACAGTGAAAGTGCCAAAAATATACGTATCAGCTTTAAATTTCCAGATTGTTTGAAAAGCACTCTCAGTCAGAAAAGAAGGAGATCTAGCAAAGGTATGCAAGGGTAAAAAAAAGTGAATATTTTACACAGGAAGCCTTGAGACAATCAGATAACACAAAAGCTGTTAGACCAGTTTTACCAACCTTAAGAGAAAAAAACAGCAACAGGGTGTGAAAAAAGGTTTCAGCAGAGGTCAGAATACAATGCCAGCAAATATATAAGTAATTCAGTCAAGGAAAAATAAGACAGTGCAGAACTATGAACAGTTAAAGTTCCAACAAATATACTTATCAGCTTTATATTTCCAGATTGGTTGAAAAGCAATCTCAGTCAGAACACAAGGAGATCTAGCAATGGTTTGCAGGAGTAACAAAAAATTAATATTTTACATAGCAAGCCTTGGGAAAATCAAATAACACAAAAGCTGTTAAACCAGTTTTGCCAACATTAAAAAAAAGCAATAGGATGTGAAAAAAGATATCAGGAGATATCAGAATACAATGCCAGCAAATTTATAAATAATTCAGTAAAGCAAAAAAAGTGAAAGTGCCAAAAATAAACTTATCAGCTTTATATTTCCAGATTTTTTGAGAAGCACTCTCAGTCAGAACACAAGGAGATCTAGCAATGGTATGCAGGGGTTACAAAAAGGGAATATTTTTATTCCAGCAATCCTTAAGACAATCAGATAAACCACAAGCTGTTGGAGACATTTTACCAAGTTTAAGAGAAAGCAGCAATAGGTGGTATAAATATGTTTCAGCAGAGATCAGAATACAATGCCATAAAATATATAAATCATTCAGTCTAGCAAAAATAAGGCAGCACAAAACTATGAAAAGTTAAAGTGCCAAAAATATACTTATCAGCTTTATATTTCCAGATTGCTTGAGAAGCAATCTCAGTCAGAACACAAGGAGATCTAACAAAGGTATGCAGATGTTAAAAAAGGGAATATTTTTATACCAATAAGCCTTGAGACAATCAGATAACCCAAAATCTGTTAGACAAGTTTTGCTGGCTTTAAAAGAAAGCACAATAAGCTTTGAAAAAAGGTTTCAGCAGATATCAGAATACAATTCCAGCAATTATATAAATAATTCAGTCAAGCAAAAATATGACAGCATGGACCTATGAACAGTTAAAGTGCCAAAAATATACTTATCAGCTTTATATTTCCAGATTTTTTGAGAACCACTTTCAAGTCAGAACACAAGGAGTTCTAGCAATGGTATGCAGGAGTAACAAAATGTGAATATTTTACACAACAAGCCTTGAGACAATCAGATAATACTAAAGCTGTTAGACCAGTTTTAGCAGATTTAAGAAACAAGAGCATTAGGCTGTGAAAAAAAGGTTTCAGCAGAGATGAGAATACAATGCTAGCAAATATATAAATAATGTAGTCAAGCTAAAATAAGACAGTGTAGAACTACAGAAAAGTTAAAGTGCTAAAAATATACCTATCAACTTTATATTTCCAGATTTTTTGAGAAGGATTCTTATTCAGAACAGAAGGAGATCTGCCAATGGTATGCAGGGGTTACAAAAAGGGAATATCTTTATACCAGCAAGCTTCAAGACAATCAGATAACACAAAAGCTGTTAGACCAGTTTTACAAACTTTAAGAAAAAGGAGCAATAGGCTGTGAAAAAAGGTTTCAGCAGAGATCAGAATACATTGCCTAATATATAAATAATTCAGTCAAAGTAAAATAAGTTAAGGTGCCAAAAATATACCAATCAGCTTTAAAGTTACAGATTATTTGAGAAGGATTCTTAGTCAGAACACAAGAAGATTCCAACAATGGTATGCATGGCTTTAAAAAAATGGAATATTTTTATACCAGCAAGCCAGAGACAATCAGATAACACAAAAAATGTTAGACCAGTTTTACCAACTTTAAGAAAAAACAGCAATAGGGTGTGAAAAAATGTTATAGCAGTGATCAGAATACAATGCCAACAAATATATAAATAATTCAGCCAAGCAAAAATAAGACAGTGCAGAACTCTGAACAGTTAAAATGCAAAAAAATATGCTTATCAGCTTTATATTTCCAAATTGTTTGAGAAGCACTCTCAGTCAGAACAGAAGGAGATCTAGCAATGGTGTGCAGGTGTTACAAAAAGAGAATATTTTTATTCCAACCAGCCTTGGGACATTCATATAACACATAAGCTGTTAGAGACATTTTATACAAAATATACTTATCAGCTTTATAATTCCAGATTGTTTGAGAAGCACTCCCAGTCAGAACACAAGGAGATATAGCAATGGTATGCAGGGGTTAGGAAAAGGGAATATTTTTCTAGCAGCAAGCCTTGAGACATTCAGATAGCACAAAAGCTGTTAGACCAGTTTTACCAACCTTAAGAAAAAACAGCAATAAGGTGTGAAAAAAGGTTTCAGCAGAGATCAGAATTTGTTTGTGTCTTTCAGTGGTATGCAGGGGTTAGTTGTCGCCACAGTGGAACTCCGTCCGCTAATGATTGGCAGTAGATTTTTTATGTGCTGAGTTTGCCAGCCCTGACGCACAACCTTCAACGAAGGTACGTCCATTCATGCATGCCTCCACACAGAAGATGCTCTAGCTGAGAATTGAATGTGACAACATCTTGCTGTGAGGTGGCAACACTACCACAGCACCACCACCGCAGTAGCAGAGACCAGAATACAATGCCAAATATATAAATAATTCAGTCAAGCTAAAATAAGAGTGCAGAACTATGATCAGTTAAAGTGCCAAAAAATATACTTATCAGCTTTATATTTCCAGGTTGTTTGAGAAGCACTCTCAGTCATAACACAAGGAAATCTAGCAGTGGTATGCAGGGGTTACAAAAAGGGAATATTTGTATACCAGCAAGCTAGAGAAAACCAGATAGCACAAAAACTGTTAGACCAGTTTTACCAAATTTAAGAAAAAAATAGCAATAGGGTGTGTACAAAGGTTTCAGCAGAGATCAGAATACAATGTCAGCAGATATATAAATAATTCAGTCAATAAAAAATAAGACGGTGCAGAACTATGGACAGTTAAAGAACCAAAATTATATTTATTAGCTTTATATTTCCAGTTTGTTTGAGAAGCACTCTTAGTCAGAACACAAGGAGACCTAGTAATGGCATGCAGTGGTTACAAAAGGGGAATATTTGTCTACCAGCAAGCCTTGAGAAATTCAGATAACACAAAAGCTATTATACCAGTATTACCCACTTTAAGAAAAAAACAACAATAGGGTGTGAAAGAGGTTTCAGCAGAGATCAGAATACAATGCCAGCAAATATATAAATAATTCAGCAAAATGAGACAGTGTATAACTATAAAGAGTTAAAGTGGAATGCAGGGGTTACAACAAGGGAATATTTTTATACCAGCAAGCCTTGAGGCAATCAGATAAAACAAAAGCTGTTAGTCCAGTTTACCAACATTAAGAAAAAAAGCAATAGGGTGTAAAAAAGGTTTTAGGAGATATCAGATGACAATTTTTATCAAACATATAAATAATTCAGTCAAGCAAAAATATGTCAGGGCAGAACGATGAACAGTTAAACCTTGCTATAAATATACTTATCAGCTTTATATTTCCATATTGTTTGAGAAGCACTCTCAGTCAGAAAACAAGGAGATCTAGCAATGGTATGCTGGTGTTACAAAAAGGGAATATTTTTATACCAGCAAGCCTTGAAGACAATCAGAAAACACAAAAGCTGTTAGACCAGTTTTATCAGCTTTAAGAAAAAAGCACAATAGGCTATGAAAAAAGTTTCAGCAGAAATCACAATGCAATGCCAGCAAATATATAAACAATTCAGTCAAGCAAAAATAAGACAGTGTAGAACTATGAACAGTTAAAGTGACAAAAATATATTTATCAGCTTTATATTTACAGATTGTTTGAGAAGCACTTTCACTCATAACATAAGGGATCTAGCAATGGCGTGCAGGGTTTACAAAAAGGGAATATTTTTATAACAGCAAGCCTTTAGACAATCAGATAGCAGAGAATGTGTTAGACCAGTTTTACCAACTGTAAGAAAAAACAGCTATAGGGTGTGGAAAAAGGTTTCAGCAGAAATCAAAACAGAATGCCAGTAAATATTTAAATAATTCAGTCAAGCAAAAATAAGGCAGTGCAGAACTATACTCAACTTGCCAAAAATATATACTTATCAGCTTTATATTTCCAGATTGTTTGAGAAGCACTCTCAGTCAGAACACAAGGAAATCTATCAATGGTATGCAGGGGTTACAAAAAGGGAATATTTTTATACCAGCAAGCTTTGAGACAGTCAGAGAACACAAAAGCTGTTTGACCAGTTTTAACAACAATAGGAAAAAAAGCAATAGGGTGTGAAAAAAAGTTTTAGCAGATATCAGAATACAATTTCAGCAAACTTATAAATAATTAAGTAAAAAAATAAGACAGTGCAGCACTATGAACGGTTAAAGTGCCAAAAAATATACTCATCAGCTTAATATTTCCAGATTGTTTGAGAAGCACTCTCAGTCAGAAAACAAGGAGATCTAGCAGTGGTATGCAGGGGTTCAGAAAAGGGAATATTTTTATACCAGCAAACTTGAGACAATCAGATAACACAAAAGCTGTTAGACCAGTTTTACCAACTTTAAGAAAAAAACAGCAGTAGGGTGAGAAAAAAGGTTTCAGCAGAGATCAGAATACAAATCCAGCAAATATATAAATAATTTAGTCAAGTAAAAATAAGACAGTGCAGAACTATGAGCAGTTAAAGTGCCAAAAATATACCTATCAGCTTTATATTTCCAGTGCTCTGACCCTCCTGAGCTACAGAGCCACACATGCAAGTTTAAACTTGCTTGTTCATTGATGATCTCTGCCTTTCAACAGTGTGATAGAATTTGCATCTTTGGAACTTTCATCACACCCAACCCAATCCAAAAGGGCATGGGTAGCTATGTCGTATGGTGCCATATTGCCCAGTATTTGCCGGACACACAAGCAGTCCAGTGACGTGCTCAGGAAACTGAAAACTGATTGCACTGTAGCATCTGCAAAAATTTGCTCCCTCAATAAATTATCTTCATTTGTTTTTTCTTTTGAATGCTAGTCACTCAAGTTACAGCTTTGGGAGCGGTGAAGTATGTAAACTTTAAATAGGCCCTCTCCTGATTAAAAGGAGTATGTCATGTCATTTGCAAAACTGCATGCATCTGCATAGTTCTTTGCATGCAATATGGGAAATAGTTTTGAAGTCACTTTCTGAATCACTAGAACCTGCTTGGAGCTTTAACAGTAAGTCAGGATCCAGACTGGATCAAGTTTGGCCAGAGATGCTGACAACACTAACCAAGTTGCTGCACTTTCCCTGCACACTGATGACAAGCGACTGCAAGAGTCTAAGCAGGAAAACAAGCTGTATGTCTTTATGCTAGAAACAGGATGGAACACTTCTCTGAGAGTGCAGGACTAAAATCTAGTGTCTAAAACTCAACTGACTGCGGGAATTATGACAGCTGAAGCACAACCTTCTCAAGCAAGAGCTCAGACGATTCAAACTCAAGACCTCTTAATTACAACACCAGCACCTTAACCACTGTACCA
The DNA here is from genome assembly GCF_019279795.1 of Protopterus annectens. Lineage (NCBI taxonomy): Eukaryota > Metazoa > Chordata > Ceratodontiformes > Protopteridae > Protopterus > Protopterus annectens. The sequence continues at coordinate 1,659,471,766 of NC_056725.1, read as the reverse complement.
CCAAGCCTCAATATAGCAGCATTGAACACAGCTTTCTTCAAGAAAGAACTTTTTTATCAGTCATACTTGCAGGTTTGTTTACTACACCTATTTTGCAGGCAAGAGCTCAGAAGATTCAAATTTACAACCTCTACTTCATTAGAGCAGCACCTTAACCACACTGCTAGTAAGGATAACGACAGCAGCATTTATCAAAGCTTTCTTCAGGAAAGACTTTCTTCATCTGTGTTTCCTTTTTGCTTGTTGACTGAGTATGAAACACAGGTCATAGCACTAATTGCTTGCACATTACCCACAAACAATGTAGCTGGCCCGTACATGGATGAAACCCACAATCTTTTCATTATTAGTACCACACGTTAACCAACTTAACTAGCCTGCGAGGTCTTTAAGACTAACATTCAACCTCCATCAGCATGGGAGCTGATGCCAATGACAGTGTGAGCAATTATATGTACAGGGTGCCATGCCTCAGCTCAGGAAGTGCTACTGTATCAATACTCCTCGACAGATGCCGGATACTATCTGTCAAACGTTTGACTACTCAATTCTCCACTAAGAATGCTGATCCAAATTACTTTCAGTTCTGTGAACCTGTGACATAAATTCCTTCAAGATGCTCAGTTTGTTTTGGCCAGGAAGGTGATACTTTTGGATTTCCTAGAATGTTTCTCCAAGCTTTGGCAGTGTGCAAGAATCTGTACTGGAATGCAGATAAGTGTCCAGTCTGAAACAGAGCTGGTGAGAAGTCTACCAAGATGCTAAAGTGTCTGTGGAGCTGATTGGCAAGCAACTACAAAAGCCTGAGCAGCAAAAATGCCGTAGTTCATTGGGAGGTAGAAATGAGCAGGCACACACTACCTTCTGAATGCTGCATCCTGAAAAGAGTTTCTAAAAGTACCTGCCCTTTCACACATAAAGAAGAAGAGAAACACAGGCTCTGATGAGATTTGAATTCATAACTCCTGGTTTACGAGACCAGTGCTCTGATCCTTGAACTACAGAGCCACACATGCAAGTCTTCTGTCGTAAGTTTTTTAAACATGTTTGTTCATTGGTGTTCTCTGCCTTTCAACAGGGTGATAGAATTTGCATCTTTGGAACTTTCATCACACCCAACCCATTCCAAAAGGGCATGGGTAGCTATGTCGTATGGTGCCATATTGCCCAGTATTTGGCCAGACACACAGGCAATCCAGTGACGTGCTCAGGAAACTGAAAACTGATTGCACTGTAGCGTCTGCAAAAATTTGCTGCCTCAATAAATTATCTTCATTCATTTTTTTCTTTTGAATGCTAGTCACCCACGTTGCAGCTTTGGGAGCGGTGTAGTAAGGAAACTTTAAATAGGCCATCTCCTGGTTAAAAGGAGTATGTCATGTCATATGCAAAACTGCATGCATCTTCATAGTCCTTTGCTTGCAATATGGGAAATAGTTTTGAAAAAGTCACTTTCTGAATCACTAGAACCTGCTTGCAGCTTTAACAGTAAGTCAGGATCCAGACTGGATCAAGTCTGGCCAGGGATACTGACAACACTGACCAAGTTGCTGCACTTTCCCTGCACACTGATGACAAGCGACTGCAAGAGTCTAAGCAGGAAAACAAGCTGTATGTCTTTATGCTAGAAACAGGATGGGACACTTCTCTGAGAATTCAGGACTAAAATCTAGTGTCTAAAACTCATCTGACTGTGGGTGTTACACAGCTGAAGCACATCCTCCTCAAGCAAGAGCTCAGAGGATTCAAACTCATGGCCTCTTGTTTACAAAACCAGCACCTTAACCACTGTACCAGCAAGCCGCAAGATGGCAGCATTTTTCAAGAAAGAGCTTCTTTATCGAACATACTTTCAGGTTTGTTTACTATACCTATTTTGCAGGCAAGAGCTCAGAAGATTCAAACTCACAACCTCTAATTCATTAGAGCATCACCTTCACCACACTGCTAGTAAGGATAACGACAGCAGCATTCATCAAAGCTTTCTTCAGGAAAGACTTTCTTCATCTGTCTTTCCTTTTTGCTTGTTGACTGAGTATGAGACACAGGTCATAGCACTAATTGCTTGCACATTACCCACAAACAATGTAGCTGGCCCGTACATGGATGAAACCCACAATCTTTTCATTATTAGTACCACACGTTAACCAACTTAACTAACCTGCGAGGTCTTTAAGACTACCATTACCCCTCCATCAGCATGGGAGCTGATGCCAATGACAGTGTGAGCAATTATATGTACATGGTGCCATGCCTCAGCTCAAGAAGTGCTACTGTAGCAATACTCCTCGACAGATGACGGATATTATCTGTCAAACGTTTGACTACTCAACTCTCCATTAAGAATGCTGATCCAAATTACTTTCAGTTCTATGAACCTGTGACATAAATTCCTTCAAGATGCTCTGTTTGTTTTGGCCAGGAAGGTGATACTTTTGGAATTCCTGGAACGTTTCTCCAAGCTTTGGCAGTCTGCAAGAATCTGTACTGGAATGCAGATAAGTGTCCAGTCTGAAAAAGAGCTACTGAGAAGTCTACCAAGATGCTAAAGTGTCTGTGGTGCTGATTGGCAAGCAACTAAAAAAGCCTGAGCAGCAAAAATGCCGTAGTCATGGCCGGCCTTAGGCATAGGTGAACTAGGCGACCACCTAGGGCGCCATGCAGGCCGGCCTCGTAAAGGGCACAATTTGTGTTTATTTATTTTAATTAATTAATTTACTTTTCTTAATGTTTCTTTCGGCTTTTTCCCGGTTAGGGGTTGCCACAGCGGAACTCCGGTCCACTAATGATTGGCAGAAGATTTTTACGTGCCGGCCGAGTTACCAGCCCTGACGCACAACTTTCAGTGAAGGTACGCCCCTTCACGCATGTCTCCACAAGACGCTTTAGCTGAGAATCGAATGGGATGTCTGGCTGTGAGACGACAACGCTACCGCAGCACCACCACCGCAGTATATTATTGCAGCTCTACTCAAGTTTAATTGATTTGAATTTTTTAGTAGCCAGATTAGTATTGCAGATGCAAAGAAAAGGTTCGGATGAAGCAATGTTCTGCTGACTGTCTGATGTGCATATTCATTTCAAGTCAGGCATTAACATTATATAATGAACCCAGTTTCTTATATGGTGGTAAGCTGTAATCAATATAATTGTCAAACTTTCTACACTGGCACTCTAGTTTATTCTGTGCTATTTATTCTATAGCGGTGCAATCTGTTGATGTGATATTAAATTTAGTGACTACTGATAAGGCTGAGATGAACAGGAATTTTTTTTTTTTTTTAGAATTAAAGTACAGGCTGAGATTCAGTGAAGGACTTCTTGATGTTAAGAACACCTTGTACAGAAATTTGAAGTTGGTTAAATAATTAACTGAAGGGATGATAATACAAGTCATACACCTACTGCATTAGGCCAGAGTTAGGAATGCTTCTTACCAGGTATTAATATGCGGGCCTAGAATGTATCCCTGTGGATTGCCAACTAAAATAGATTTAAAGAAGGATTAACATTTGCTGCTTTTGGACTGCTTGTGATTCATTTCCTATGCAGCTATGTACCCAATGAATAGGAGGCTTGCCGATTTGTAGGAAAGTTAACCTATGTAAGTAGTTGCTGACACAAAACAGTATCAAAAGCCTTGGATAAAAACAATATTGTCATAGCTTGGTCCCCTTGGTTTCTTAACTGGTTGATTTTATCTTTCCTTCTCTGCTGTGTGTTTAACTGTACCTCTAACTCTCTTACACCATCCTAATATTTATTTCCTCTAATTCTTGCCACTATAGCTTATCCTCAAGTATGCTAAATAAAATAACTGCACCCCACACAGCTGCGTCAACTCCACAATTTGAAAGGATATTTCAAGTAATTTACATAACTCAGACTTTAGTAAATTAATTAAAATAAATAAACCATATGTAGAGACCGGGATATAAACAACATTGCTCCATCTGCACAGGCATCACTGTGAACATGGAAACTGAGTTTAAAAAGATCAATTCTGATGGAGCGTGGTATTATGAAATGTCTCAGTACTTTGCTTTTTCTGTATGGATGTTCTGTCTTCTGAGGCCATTTTCCTCTCCAGGTGCATGCACATTCCGTGGGCATATGAAGGGGTATTTTTTTTTTTTAATATATATATTTTTGGAGTAATGGTAGTGAAATGTGCTTGCGTAGTGAAACTACCTGGAGTTCGCTGGCAGAACAGTTGTAGCACCTGTTTTGACGACGTACATTTTCATATGAGAATGTGCTGCAGTCAAGAAGGAAAACCATTGAAGTTTCAAGTTTACATATATTGTGCTGTTTTTGGGAAGGGAGCTAACTAATATCAGGCATATCAAATTGGTGTGCAAGTGTTCTATAATGTCACTGCATAAGCACATAGTCTGTCTTTATGTAGCTAAAAAGATGTGCGTATGAGAGATGTATGTCATACACTAAAGGTATGCATGCATGCACAGTTGTAACTTAACAGAGATATCTCTTCCAGTTTTTTTACAGACTTGCTGTAATAGTTTCTTAAGTGTATGCTTCTGTTGTCAGTAAAGATGGGGAAATTTTGGATAGATTTCTTTAATTGGAAAGAAGTTTAGGAAAAACTGTCTTAAGCTATAATCTTACAGTAGCATGTGGTTTTGGTGGAATTAATATTGGTACTGTGTGTTTGAATATTTACACCTTCAGGTTTGTTTAACTCATGTTTTTAATTTTCTGTTATTGGTGAGCTACTTCCATGTAGAAGAGTGGTTAGTGTTTGGAGCCTGCCAATTAGTGAGTATTTCTTTTCAAGAGATTTGAAAAGATTTTACATTTGGGTATCCTTCCTACAGGAGAGCAGCTTTCTATTTGCTTTTTCACATTTATCAGGCGTATGATTTTGGTAGAATGGCAGGTGTTTTTTATCATTAACATGCCATTTCAAGCTTTTCATTTTGTAGACAGCAGTGAGATTTCTTCTTGCAGTTAGTAAAATGAATATGGGCACTTCTTTTGCACTTCCAGCATCCCTAATCGTGTAGTGCATAGAGTGCCACTCTTACACTCCAAATGCAGTTAAGTTACATCCTGCTTCAATACTATGCTAGTGTGAGACTCAACCTTAGTAATGCTTAGAAGGTGCTGTTAACTTCAGGTCTGGCATTAAAGCTGACAGTGCCAGCCAGTAAGCAGCAGCAGTGGGACATGAAACAGCTTAGTTTTGACTCCTGTTTCTTTTTGCTGACTACTACATTACAAGCAGTCTTGGGTCTGAGTAGAGGGATAACATGGGTTCCGAGTAGAGATGATAAAATCAGCAACCAAAGAAGAGCAGTATTGCTGGAATTGAATTTGTTCTCAAGTCTCGGTGAGCAGCTTCATGAGTTGGACCCTTGTTTTACAAAATCTCACCAAGACGACCCTGATGCATGCTATGTAATATGCAGTCTATGTATCATGGGCAGAAGCACGTTAAAAAAAATAAGAAAGAACACCTGGGTGCACAAGTCCCATGTTAAAAAAAAATGCCCAATCCTGGCAGGCGGACTAATGCAAGAAGTGGAAAAAACGACAGTGTTGAATCCTCAAGACACTGAAAAATTCCTACAGTGGAGTTAGGCCATGCTCTGGGGGGGAGGTGGCCCACCTTTTGTAGAAGGAAGTAGTAGTCCACAAAATCTGACAGGTCAGAAAATAGCCATTAAAATGACAGAGTGGATTATTGAAGATAAAAAATAAATTGTATATTGTTACTATTACGCAAAAAGTCCAAAATTCCTGGACAGAAGATACACAAAAAGATTCAAGAGAGAAATTAGAAGAAATTAAAATACTTGCACAAGATAAACTGTCAAAAGCTTCAAATGCAAATTTGTTTTCATTAGTATAACAGATTCATGAAAAACATTATACAGACCAAGAAACCTTGGACCATTTGGAAAAAGAAACTCCAGAGGAAGTGCAAAAATATAAAGAATAAAATACAGAATTTTTTGAAAGGTATAACAAAAGAAATAGACATCTGAAAGAGAGAGATCTGATATGGTGCAGTATTTATGCAGAAGAGAAATCCAAATTAATCAATACAAAAAAGTAGGTCCAAAGATATTTGAAGAAAAATATAGGCAAGGTACCCAGATATAGATGGAGTGCTGATATTGCATTGCCCATATGATTGCTGATTATTTGATGCATTATAAGGAAAGGGTTCTATACTCCTGAGTATGTACTTTGTATGAATGCCTAGTGACTATGAACTTGTTGGTCATTTCGTATTGCAATATTACCAACTTACCAATTTTTTAATGCAATCTAGGCAATTAATTCTTCAAGGAAAGCAGGCACTGAATTTGTTGATGAAACATTGATATGTGAAGGTGTTTTGCCAGTAGCAACCTCTTCATTAGGTACAGATTTCTTTAATGTGGAATTCAGATGATTTTACATCTGCAGAGATTGTGAGTATGGAGTAATATTGGTGGATTATAATGACAGAAGTCTTGAGTGGCCTTTTATGGTTGAAAATTTCTGAAATGGGTAGTTATTGGTTCATACATTTTGTTTCATTGCTTATTAAAAGAATGTTTATAACTACAAATTTAAAACACTTTCTAACAAGTGGTGCTAAATTATACAAGGAATATTATTCAATGCAATCAGGAAGATGAATTAAAGAACAAATACACGGATGCATGGCCCTAAAAAAATGTGTGCAAGGAGTCTGTTTTGAAAACAGCCCAAAGGTAAACTTAATTCTTCACTGGCCAGATGCATTTTCTATGAATGTGGGTTTTCATGCTGTTCAATGAATATGATTTTTTTTCCATTTCAATGAATGTGAGTTTCAAGGGCAGAGCAGTGTACTGCTTATGCTGAGTCTGTTTTCATTGTGAGAATGTATTATTTAGCAAATGGCTACCTGTGTTTGTGCTATTTTAGTTCAATATCTGTAATGACTGTAGAAGCAAGTAACAGAACAGTATGCATGGTAACTGGTGAGAAATAACCAAATAATGGAACACTGGAATGGCTGAAGAGGGGGCTGCTGCTGGGGGGAGGGGGTTGCTACAGGAGCAACTGCTCTGGGGGTCAGTCTATTACCCTGCCTGGGGCCCTATTTGACCATGATCTGGTCTCGTATTTAAAGTAGAAAATACTATGCAAAGTAGTTGTGTTTAAAGATACCTTTTAATGTAGTTATTCTTCCTATGCATTTAAATATTTTAAGGAAATGACCGGAGTGGCATTCTTGGGGAGTGACCCTGTGGATGTGGCTCCAATAGGGGTGTTTCTTGACTGTGGTGTGGGTGGTGCTTAAGGGGCGTTGGAGCACTACTTTGCCTAGGGCACCATTTCGGCTAAGGCCGGCCCTGGCCATAGTTCACTGTGTGGTAGAAATTAGCAGGCACACACACTACCTTCTGAATGCTGCATGCTGAAAAGAGTGTTGAAAAGTACCTGCCCTTTCACAGATAAAGAAGAAAGGCTCTGATGAGATTTGAACTCATGACCGCTGGTTTACAGGTCCAGTGCTCTGACCCCTGAGCTACACAGCCAGATGCATAAGTCTTCTGATGTCAGTTTTTTAAACATGTTTGTTCATTGGTGTTCTCTGCCTTTCAACAGGGTGATAGAATTTGCATCTTTGGATCTTTCATAACACCCAACCCATTCCAAAAGGGCATGGGTAGCTATGTCGTATGGTGCCATATTGCCCAGTATTTGGCCGGACACACAGGCAATCCAGTGACGTACTCAGGAAACTGAAAACTGATTGCACTGTAGCGTCTGCAACAATTTGCTGCCTCAATAAATTATCTTCATTCGTTTTTTCTTTTGAATGCTAGTCACTCATGTTACAGCTTTGGGAGCGGTGAAGTAAGGAAACTTTAAATAGGCCTTCTCCTGGTTAAAAGGAGTATGTCATGTCATTTGCAAAACTGCATGCATCTGCATAGTCCTTTGCATGCAATATGGGAAATAGTTTTGAAGAAGTCACTTTCTGAATCACTAGAACCTGCTTGCAGCTTTAACAGTAAGTCAGGATCCAGACTGGATCAAGTCTGTCCAGGGTTGCTGACAACACTGACCAAGTTGATGCACTTTCCCTGCACAATGATGACAAGCGACTGCAAGAGTCTAAGCAGGAAAACAAGCTGTATGTCTTTATGCTAGAAACAGGATGGGACACTTCTCTGAGAGTGCAGGACTAAAATCTAGTGTCTAAAACTCATCTGACTGTGGGTGTTACAACAGCTGAAGCACATCCTTCTCAAGCAAGAGCTCAGAGGATTCAAACTCATGGCCTCTTGTTTACAAAATCAGCACCTTCACCACTGTACCAGCAAGCCTCAAGATGGCAGTATTCAGCACAGCTTTCTTCAAGAAAGAACTTCTTTATCGATCACACTTTCAGGCTTGTTTACTACACCTATTTTGCGGGCAAGAGCTCAGAAGATTCAAACTCACAACCTCTAATCCATTAGAGCAGCACCTTCACCACACTGCTAGTAAGGATAACGACAGCAGTGTTCATCAAAGCTTTCTTCAGGAAAGATTTTCTTCATCTGTCTTTCCCTTTTGCTTGTTTACTGAGTATGACACACAGGTCGTAGCACTAATTGCTTGCACATTACCCACAAACAATGTAGCTGGCCCCGTACATGGATGAAACCCACAATCTTTTCATTATTAGTACCACACGTTAACCAACTTAACTAACCTGCGAGGTCTTTAAGACTACCATTCAACCTCCATCAGCATGGGAGCTGATGCCAATGACAGTGTGAGCAATTATATGTACAGGGTGCCATGCCTCAGCTCAAGAAGTGCTACTCTATCAATACTCCTCGACAGATGACGGATACTATCTGTCAAATGTTTGACTACTCAACTCTGCACTAAGAATGCTGATCCAAATTACTTTCAGTTCTATGAACCTGTGACATAAAGTCCTTCAAGATGCTCTGTTTGTTTTGGCCAGGAAGGTGATACTTTTGGATTTCTTAGAACGTTTCTCCAAGCTTTGACAGTGTGCAATAATCTGTACTGGAATGCAGATAAGTGTCCAGTCTGAAAAAGAGCTACTGAGAAGTCTACCAAGATGCAAAAGTGTCTGTGGAGCTGATTGGCAAGCAACTAAAAAAGCCTGAGCAGCAAAAATGCCGTAGTTCACTGTGTGGTAGAAATTAGCAGGCACACACACTACCTACTGAATGCTGCATGCTGAAAAGAGTGTCGAAAAGTACCTGCCCTTTCACACATAAAGAAGAAGAGAAGCACACGCTCTGATGAGATTTGAACTTATGACCCCTGGTTTACAAGACCAGCACCCTGACCTCTGAGCTACAGAGCCAGACGTGCAAGTCTTCTGACGTCAGTTTTTTAAACATGTTTGTTCATTGGTGTTCTCTGCCTTTCAACAGGGTGATAGAAGTTGCATCTTTGGATCTTTCATAACACCCAACCCATTCCAAAAGGGCATGGGTAGCTATGTCGTATGGTGCCATATTGCCCAGTATTTGGCCGGACACACAGGCAATCTAGTGACGTACTCAGGAAACTGAAAACTGATTGCACTGTAGCGTCTGCAACAATTTGCTGCCTCAATAAATTATCTTCATTCATTTTTTCTTTTGAATGCCAGTCACCCACATTACAGCTTTGGGAGCGGTGAAGTAAGGAAACTTTAAATAGGCCTTCTCCTGGTTAAAAGGAGTATGTCATGTCATTTGCAAAACTGCATGCATCTGCATAGTCCTTTGCATGCAATATGGGAAATAGTTTTGAAGAAGTCACTTTCTGAATCACTTGAACCTGCTTGCAGCTTTAACAGTAAGTCAGGATCCAGACTGGATCAAGTCTGGCCAGGGATGCTGACAACACTGACCAAGTTGCTGCACTTTCCCTGCACACTGATGACAAGCGACTGCAAGAGTCTAAGCAGGAAAACAAGCTGTATGTCTTTATGCTAGAAACAGGATGGACACTTCTCTGAGAGTGCAGGACAAAAATCTAGTGTGTAAAACACAGCTGTCTGTGGGTGTTACGACAGCTGAAGCACACCCTTCTCAAGCAAGAGCTCAGAGGATTCAAACTCATGGCCTCCTGTTTACAGAACCAGCACTTTAACCACTGTACCAGCAAGCCTCAAGATAGCAGTATTTAGCACAGCTTTCTTCAAGAAAGAACTTCTTTATCAATCATACTTTCAGGTTTGTTTACTACACCTATTTTGCAGGCAAGAGCTCAGAAGATTCAAACTCACAACCTCTACCTCATTAGAGCAGCACCTTCACCACACTGCTAGTAAGGATAATGACAGCAGTGTTCATCAAAGCTTTCTTCAGGAAAGACTTTCTTCATCTGTCTTTCCTTTTTGCTTGTTGACTGAGTATGAGACACAGGTCGTAGCACTAATTGCTTGCACATTACCCACAAACAATGTAGCTGGCCCGTACATGGATGAAACCCACAATCTTTTCATTATTAGTACCACACGTTAACCAACTTAACTAACCTGCGAGGTCTTTAAGACTACCATTCAACCTCCATCAGCATGGGAGCTGATGCCAATGACAGTGTGAGCAATAATATGTACAGGGTGCCATGCCTCAGCTCAGGAAGTGCTACTGTATCAATACTCCTCGACAGATGACGGATACTATCTGTCAAACGTTTGACTCAGGGGCGGCTCGTGGCATTGGGCTTGCTGGGCTGCAGCCCCCTCAACTAGACAGCTGAGTAGTTTATTTTGTTTTTTTTTATGTTAAAAAAAAAAAATTCTGTTTTTGTACTTTTAAATTTCGAGTCCGTGACTCAAAATTACGTGCATGCGTATTGCGCGCTTCAATCGCAACAGCGTTTTTTTTTTTCTAAATTCTTGCTGCAATGTTTTTATTGCAGCCCGGAGGAGCAAAGAAGGCATCATTGTGATGCCCAGAATTTCCCAGAAGTCTATGCGGTTGAGACACAAACCACATAGATATGGAATGGGCTTGGACTGCGACGTCCGCAGGCACGTCATGACGTGCTTGCTGGGCAAATGCTGCTGATTGGTTGTTGCTCTCTTCCCGGGCTTTATGTGCTGGGAAAAGAGTGAGAATCACTCAGTTTAGCTTCGGAATCGAGCAGCTTAGGTTTTAATTGTGTTTGTGATCATTTTACTTTTTTTTTGCATTTGATTTCTGATTTTTTTTTTGGTTTTTTTGGAATCGCTTTTTTTGGGTGGATTGGATTTCATTTTGACAGCGCTAGAAGAACAGAAGAAAGAAGAAGAAAGAAGAAGAAAGAAGAAGAAAAGTACAGAGTGAAGGACGGGTGCTGCAGAATTAAGTAAATAATTATGTTAGCCATATTTAACATCTTGGGTAGCCTCAAAAGCATTACTATGTTCTGCAGGACTGCAAATCATACTGTGTGACATTACATACTATTAATAATCTGGCTGCAAAGCCCATTTTAATGGCAGAATCATTGGACTAAAGTCAGTGTTTCATTGCAATGCAGGTCATGGACAGCCGTCAGATCATTTTCACACCAAGGGACACTGACAGAACCATTTATTAAGGCACCAGTTAATGTTGCAATAATTGAAAATGGCAGTTGAATCCAGCCACCAGCTGCATAAAAAGTAGTAATAATACTTCCCATTTCTTTATTTCTTTTTATACTGATACAAGCAGATAGTTTTGAAGTATTCAAAGGCTTATGAATAATCTCGGAGGTCAGATCCACATTAAAAACATGCTTTAAGCTTCAGGCAATTGTAGTAAATATAAACACAAAAACAAAACTGGTCTAAAATAATGTGAGAGTCATTAATAAGGCATGAGCTAATATAAATGGAGATGTGAATTACTGTACTAATACACGAGTAGATAGGATAATGTTTAAAAGCAGAATGCCATTTATCCTTTCAAGTACATTTCTCATGGATACTAGAAGCTTGAATGAAATATAGTTCATTGGCTCACAGACCACAAACACCACGTCTCTGACATAAACGTTTCCTTAACCAGTGAACACATCTTCAAGCGAGTTCAGACAAGTTATCTACATGGAGAAGAAAATACCAATAAGACCACGGATGTCCTGAGTGATTTCACTTAAAATCCTTAAATAAATAAACAAGCGGCATAGAATTAAATGTGAAACACAAAATTATAGAATTTGACTGAACATATTCCAGTCAGAATGTATATTACTCTATGTATCAAAGAGCAGTAGACGCTGCATATTTAATGGTTTAACTCTAATTTGTTCGCTCCCCGTTTGAGAACTGTTTTTAACTGGTCCAAGTATTCCTAAATTCTACTAGTTTCTCACCCTACTACTACTTTAGGAAGTTTCATTTATTCATTCACCATTCTGTGAAGTAATATTTCCTGATATCCTCCCAAAGTTGACTATCTTGAAACTTCAGATTGCATTTACTTTTTCTTCAAAACATTTGTCTGCCAGATGACACCCACTTGGACTCTGTGTTGCATTAAAATACATCTAAATTGCTTCGCCATGTTCTCACGGTCAGCTAGCTGAAGGTTCCACCAGATGAAACAAACCGATTGTAGCTTTATCTTGTAAAAATGTTTTTTTTTTCCAATAAAAAAACATGCATTAATGTCCCGGTCATCATGACCATGGAAAAAACAGAAAAGCCCACATGCACAGAATCAGCACTGGCGTGGAAGAAGGAACTACATCAGCAGTGAATTTCTATAGGAAAGAGCGATTGAGACAAGGGGACATCACGACTGACATCAGCACATTGAAACTTTATCCAGTCTCCACTCAACACAAAGCCTATTTTTTCACTGTATATCTGTTGTTCATGATGTTATATGTTATTTGATAATCAATTAAAATGAAATTTAACTGTAACATAGAAAGACCTTTAAAAGAGAGAGACATCTACTAGAATTAGTACTGTTGCTTGCCTAAACTATCTCAGAATGGAGTTTTTCTGTAGTTGTATTCCAGAAAATGACAGTGATAGCCATTTTAGGATGCCATTCCATATGTTTCCATATTCTTTACTATTATTAGGTGCAAGACATGTACTGAAGAATAGTTCAGGAGATATACTAATTTACTATTTCTGAAGAGCCATTCTGAAACGTTTAAACATGACTTGTAAGAAGGGAGCATCAATTATTTGATATTCATTATACTTTTTGAACTAAATTATTGAAATAGCCCTGTAGGATTACTGTAATCCCCAGGTCTATTTTCTCTGATACTGTTTGTAACATCCCTCAGTCTGTAAGATAAGCAAACAATAAAGCATTCCTGTAAGTGTTTCAAAGACCACAAGCACCTGCATTGCTGTAGGCTGCCTAAACTAAAAGCTGCATGTGTATGTTGGTAGATAGGTATGCTATCTGAGGCCGACATTTTCTTTCCTGCTTTCCCTTCATATTATTCCACATGTCTCCTGTCTTGCTTTTGGGTTTTTGTTTTGTCTTCTCTCCTGACATGTTCTCTGGTAAGGAAGCCAGAAACCTATCTGTTTTCTTCTGCCAGGAGTTGGCAGATGGAGTGGTTGAATTTGTCCCTATTTTTGGGACTGTATTCCCCCATTATTGGCTTCGTCCTGGTTTTTGTGCTAAGGTTGACAGCTATGGCAAGAACTGAATTCACTGAATATGTCTGAGGGCTGTATTCCCTCATTACTGGGTTTGTCCAGGTGTTTTGTACTAAGAGGTTGACAGCTATGGTGAGAACTGAATTCACTAAATGATAGCCATTTAAGTTTCAGTCTTCCTCTCTTTTACAAAGCAGCTGATGTGGTGTAGTGGTATGTTACTCTGACTGTTTTTTGCTCAGGGACCTTGGCAGTAAAATGTATGGTGGCAACACAACATTTTATTCTAGCAACTTTCCAAGATTATACAAGCAATGTTTAATGTGTCCCTGGTTTTTGGGCTTTTGACCCCCCCCCCAATACATTTTGGCTTTTTCCAGTTTTCTTGAGCTGCAAAGTTGAGATGCAATTGAGTATTGAGTAGATTTTACAAGGAGCTGAGAGCTGCAGGGGAACACAAGGTTAGCTTTTTTGCCTTGTTAGTACTATAGCGCAACAGGTTGTGTACTTGTTTTTGATGCAGAAGGCTGAGGGTTCTACTCCCACAAGAGATGGATGCTGCCGTACTGAGAATGTTCTCCTTGGTGAAGATACTAACTATGAGTCTGTTATCAGTTTGCCATCCATTCCCTTTTGCAATATTATTAGCTTATCATTTTTTAATGTAATATAGGCAATTTATTCCTGAGGGGCAACAGACACTATTTTTTGATGAAACCATGAAATATAAAGGTGATTGCTAGCAGCAACCTCTTCATTAGTTACAGATTTCTTTAATATGGAATTATTTAGATGACTTACTTCAGAGATTGTGCATATTTACTGATAATGGACTGTAGAATTGTGCATATTTACTGATAAAGGTGGACTGTAGAATTGTGCATATTTACTGATAATGGTGGACTGTAGAATTGTGCATATTTACTAATAATGGTGGACTGTATAATTGTGTATATTTACTAATAATGGTGGACTGTAGAAGTCTGAGTAGACTTTTTTTATGATAAATGTTCTCAACTGGGCAGTTTTGCCATTATGAGTGCATACGTTTTGTTTCATTGCTTACTGGAAAAATGTTCAAAACAAATTTAAAACACCATCTAACAAGTGGACTGTATTGTACAAGGAATATAATTTTAGTACAATGGGAAGGTGTATCAAAGAGCACATGTATGTTTCATATGCAAGGGGCCTATGATTTGAAAACAGCCCAAAATTAATCTTTATCTGCCACTGGCAAAATGTATTTTCTTTGAATGTGGGTTTCAATGCTGTTTCAATGAATGTGAGTTTCAAGGGCAGAGAAGTTTTAATGCTAAGTTTTCATTGTGAGACTGCATTGCTTTGTTTAGCAGATGACTTAGTGTTTGTGCTGTAAAATACAAAATAAAACTTTCAAATTAAGTCCAACTCATCATAGACGTAAAGCAGTATGCACATTAGTGTTTAAGTAAATGGAGTGAAATAGCCAAGTAATGGTTCATTGGAATGGCTGCAGAGGCTCCATTCAACCATCATTTTGTCAGGGGGGGAAGGGCAGCAAACTCTGACAGGCCTAGCTGAACTACTATACCTCCCAACTGTCCAGATTTTCAAAGAATGAATAGATTTTTGCTTCTTATTTTTGGTTTGTTCTTCGTAAAATTTGTAGTTTTCTGGCAAATCATTTAGGAATTAAGTCACTAAATAATAAGTTTCAGACTTCATAACCTTCAGAAAAATGCATGTTAAAGTAAGAGCTGTTCTATCAACTGTCTCAATTTATACAAGAGCAACTTTTAGTACTGTTTATATGTGCCCCAATATATTTGGCCTTGTTCAGTTTACTGCATTAACAGGTTGAGAGGTACATGCAAATAAATTGCTTTATAGAATTAGGCATAGCCAACCTCTCAACTGTCCCCAATTTTTGGCTCAAAATGTTGCTCTTCCCCTAATAATCCCTCCAAAAATAGCAATTTTGGAAGAAAACACGGAGGGTTTACAATTAAGAAATAATTGTAATAATCAAAGTTATAGATTACTTGAAATGCATGTAGATTCTTTTATTTTGTCAGCTGCTCAAGGTAGCAGTACTAATATTAAAGTGTCCCTTCTTTGACAGGTAGCAGCTGTATTGTGTGTCTATTTTATATTTTTGCATCACATTTTTGGTCCATTTTTCATAAAATTGTGTTTTTGGCAAATTAGTGACAAATCACTAAAGACTGAAGTTAGAAAATGACAGACATTTGAGTTTCAGATTTTATACCCTTCAGAAAATTCATACTAATGCAAAACCTATTCTATTATCTTTCTAAGTTTATTAGAGCAATATTTAAAATTGTCCTTATTTTTGGGCCTTTGTCCCACTTCTGTGTATGGCTTTGTCCAGATTTCTTGCTCTTGAGGTTGAGAGGTAAGACAAATGTGTCAGGGCCATCACAGTCAGCCAGAGACATTTCAAATTGTGACATACTTGTTGCACCCCACTCCCCCATGTAGTGACTCTGGATGTGTCCAAGCAAGGCAAGGAGTAGTTGTGTCTACCTTGGATGGGGAGGACACACTGCATAAGTACTACAGTGGCTTTTCATCTGTCCTTGATTTTGCAGAATGGTCTGGTTTCTGTCATATTTTTGTACTGTTGATTTATGCTTATTACTCAAAGTGCCTGTTGCTCTGTGTTTAAGTAGCAATGCTTTAATGACCATAAGGTAAGCTTGTCTGAGATCGTAAGATGCAAGTAAGCTTTAATAAGCATACTGTTAAAGAATTGCCAACATTGAAAGCCTTTCTGTTGTTGCCATGAAGAGAATACATGACTAGATAATGTATAAATAAGCCTTGGGTATTAAAGGACAGGATTCCATTATTTTAAAAAGCTCATTACACTTGTTGGAGACTTCCAGTCATCTCTACAGACTTTACCCGTAAACTAAACAGAATGCCAATCATGTGTGGTCCATAACCTGTACAATAATCCTTTAAGCAATGTATCTTGAGCTTGTTTCTTGTTTGCTTTTCATTTTTTACTTTGATCATGTTTTCTCCATGAAACAAGTTGTCAGGCAGCAGGTCTTTTTTGGATAAGAAACATTTTTACAAGTGGGGGCATCACATAGATTTCTACTTTCAGCATGTTACTTGGTACTTTAATAACGCTGAATATATTATAATTAGAACTGCAATGCAAGGAGAAGTGGTTTGAGTTGAGTGCTTCTGGTTTTTCTTATACTTGATTTTGACTGGCATTCCAGTAATGTATTTAAAAACAAATTTATTTTTTCATGCCTCACAACCTTTTGTTTCCATCTAGATATTAAGTAAGCTGTCATGCAGCCAATGCATTGAAATATTTTTATTCTTCTACACTTATTATTGTCTTGATTGGACTTTCATAATGATGGTTTGCCGCCCAGGGCAGCGTATTTAATTAAAGTTAGTCTTTGTGGTTTTGTGCATAGCTCCTCCCCTTTCTAGTTGACCACACCCCTTCCCCTTGACCCCACCCATTCAGCTGTCTCCTGCAGCCCCCCTGTGATTTGAAGTCACCAGCCGCCACTGGTTTGACTACTCAACTCTCCACTAAGAATGCTGATCCAAATTACTTTCAGCTCTATGAACCTGTGACATAAATTCCTTCAAGATGCTCTGTTTGTTTTGGCCAGGAAGGTGATACTTTTGGATTTCCTAGAACATTTCTCCAAGCTTTGGCAGTGTGCAAGAATCTGTACTGGAATGCAGATAAGTGTCCAGTCTGAAAAAGAGCTACTGAGAAGTCTACCAAGATGCTAAAGTGTCTGTGGAGCTGATTGGCAAGCAATTAAAAAAGCCTGAGCAGCAAAAATGCCGTAGTTCACTGTGTGGTAGAAATTAGCAGGCACACACACTACCTTCTGAATGTTGCATGCTGAAAAGAGTGTTGAAAAGTACCTGCCCTTTCACACATAAAGAAGAAGAGAAGCACAGGCTCTGATGAGATATGAACTCATGACCCCTGGTTTACAAGACCCATGCTCTGACCGCTGAGCTACTGAGCCAGACATGCAAGTCTTCTGATGTCAGTTTTTTAAACATGTTTGTTCATTGGTGTTGTCTGCCTTTCAACAGGGTGATAGAATTTGCATCTTTGGATCTTTCATAACACCCAATCCATTCCTAAAGGGCATGGGTAGCTATGTTGTATGGTGCCATATTGCCCAGTATTTGGCCGGACACACAGGCAATCTAGTGATGTACTCAGGAAACTGAAAACTGATTGCACTGTAGCGTCTGCAACAATTTGCTGCCTCAATAAATTATCTTCATTCGTTTTTTCTTCTGAATGCTAGTCACCCACGTTACAGCTTTGGGAGCAGTGAAGTAAGGAAACTTTAAATAGGCCTTCTCCTGGTTAAAAGGAGTATGTCATGTCATTTGCAAAACTGCATGCATCTCCATAGTCCTTTGCATGCAATATGGGAAACAGTTTTGAAGAAGTCACTTTCTGAATCACTAGAACCTGCTTGCAGCTTTAACAGTAAGTCAGGATCCAGACTGGATCAAGTCTGTCCAGGGTTGCTGACAACACTGACCAAGTTGATGCACTTTCCCTGCACACTGATGACAAGCGACTGCAAGAGTCTAAGCAGGAAAACAAGCTGTATGTCTTTATGCTAGAAACAGGATGGGACACTTCTCTGAGAATGCAGGACTAAAATCTAGTGTCTAAAACTCATCTGACTGTGGGTGTTGCTGAAGCACATTCTTCTCAAGCAAGAGCTCAGTGGATTCAAACTCATTGCCTCTTATTTACAAAACCAGCACCTTCACCACTGTACCAGCAAGCCTCAAGGTGGCAGTGTTCAGCACAGCTTTCTTCAAGAAAGAACTTCTTTATCGATTACACTTTCAGGTTTGTTTACTACACCTATTTTGCAAGCAAGAGTTCAGAAGATTCAAACTCACAACCTCTAATTCATTAGAGCAGCACCTTCACCACACTGCTAGTAAGGATAACGACAGCAGCGTTCATCAAAGCTTTCTTCAGGAAAGACTTTCTTCATCTCTCTTTCCTTTTTGCTTGTTGACTGAGTATGAGACACAGGTCGTAGCACTAATTGCTTGCACATTACCCACAAACAATGTAGCTGGCCCGTACATGGATGAAACCCACGATCTTTTCATTATTAGTACCACATGTTAACCAACTTAACTAACCTGCGAGGTCTTTAAGACTACCATTACCCCTCCATCAGCGTGGGAGCTGACGCCAATGACAGTGTGAGCAATTATATGTACAGGGTGCCATGCCTCAGCTCAGGAAAGTGCTACTGTATCAATACTCCTCGACAGATGACGGATACTATCTGTCAAACGTTTGACTACTCAACTCTCCACTAAGAATGCTGATCCAAATTACTGTGTGGTAGAAATGAGCAGGCACACACTACCTTCTGAATGCTGCATGCTGAAAAGAGTTTCTAAAAGTACCTGCCCTTCCACAAAAAAAAAAAAAAAGAAGAAGGGAAAAACAGGCTATAATGAGATTTGAACTCATGACCGCTGGTTTACAAGACCAGTGCTCTAACCCCTGAGCAACAGAGCCACTCATGCAAACCTTTTGATGCACTTTTTTTAAACATGTTTGTTCATTGGTGTTCTCTGCCTTTCAACAGGGTGATAGAATTTGCATCTTTGGATCTTTCATCACACCCAAGCCATTCCATAAGGACATGGGTAGCTATGCCGAATTGTGCCATATTGCCCAGTATTTGGCCGGACAAACAGACAATCCAGTGATGTGCTAAGGGAAGTGAAAACTGATTGCACAGTAGCATCTGCAAAATTTGGTTGCCTCATTAAATTATCTTCATCTTTCGAATTCTAGTCACCCAAGTAACATCTATGGGAGCGGTGAAGTAAGGAAACTTTAAATAGGCCCTCTCCTGGTTAAAAGGAGTATGTCATGTCATTTGCAAAAGTGCATGCGTCTGCATAGTCCTTTGCATGCAGTATTGAAAATAGATTTGAAGAAGTCACTTTCTGATCACTAGAACCTGCTTGCAGCTATAATAGTAAGTCAGCATCCAGACTGGACCAAGTCTGGCCAGGGATGCATCCAACACTGACCAAGTTGCTGCACTGTCCCTACACACTGATGACAAGTGACTGCAAGAGTCTAAGCAGGAAAACAAGCTGTATGTCTTTATACTAGAAAAAGGATTGAACATTTCGTTGAGAGTGCAGGACTAAAATCTAGTGCCTAAAACTCATCTGACTGTGGGTGTTATGACAGCTAAAGCACATTTTTCTCATGCAAGAGCTCTGAGGATTTAAACTCGTAACCTCTTGTTTACAAGACAAGCACTTTAGCCACTGTACCAGCAATCCTCAACATGGCATCATTCAGCACAACTTTCTTCTAGAAAGAACTTCTTTTTCTAGCTTTCCTTTTTGCTTGCTAACTACACATCTTTCTTAGGCAAGAGCTCAAAAGACTCAAACTCATGATTGCTCGTTTATCAAACCAGCACCTTCACCACAGTGCTAGCAAGGCTGAAGATGGAAATGCCAAGCAAAGCTTTCTTCAAGAAAGAATTTCTTCGTTTGTCTTTCCTTTTAGCCTGTTTACTGAGTGTGAGACACAGGAAGTAGCACTAATTGCTTGCACATTACCCACAGACAAGGTAGCTGGCCCGTACAGGGATGAAACCCACAAGCTTGTCATTATTAGCACCACTCTTTAGCCAACTTAGCTAACATGTGAGGTCATTAAGACTACCATCCAACCTCCATCAGCATGCAAACTGATGTCAATGATGGTGTGAGCAATTATATGTAAAGGGTGCTATGCCTCAGCTCAAGAGGTGCTACTGTATCAATACTCCTCGACAGATGACGGATGCTATCTGTCAAACGTTTGACTACTCAACTCTCCACTGAGAATGCTGATCCAAATTACTTTCAGTTCTATGAACCTGTGACTTAAATTCCTTCATGATGCTCTGTTTCTTTTGGCCAGGAAGGTGATGCTTTTGGATTTCCTAGAAAGTTTCTCCAAGCTTTGGCAGTGTGCAAGAATCTGGACTGGAATGCAGATAAGTGTCCAGTCTGAAACAGCTGGTGAGAAGTCTACCAAGATGCTAAAGTGTCTGTGGAGCTGATTGGCAAGCAACTACAAGAGCCTGAGCAGAAAAAATGCCGTAGTTCAATGGGAGGTAGAAATGAGCAGGCACACACTACCTTCTGAATGCTGCATCCTGAAAAGAGTTTCTAAAAGTACCTGCCCTTCCACCAAAAAAAAAAAAAAGAAGAAGGGAAACACAGGCTGTGATGAGATGTGAACACGTGACTGCTGGTTTACGAGACCAGTGCTCTAACCCCTGAGCTACAGAGCCACTCATGTACCCTTTTTGATGCACTTTTATTAAACATGTTTGTTCATTGGTGTTCTCTGCCTTTCAACAGGGTGATAGAATTTGCATCTTTGGATCTTTCATCACACCCAAGCCATTCCATAAGGGCATGGGTAGCTATGCCGAATTGTGCCATATTGCCCAGTATTTGGCCGGACAAACAGACAATCCGGTGACGTGCTAAGGGAACTGAAAACTGATTGCACGGTAGCATCTGCAAAATTTGGCTGCCTCAATAAATTATCTTCATCTTTCGAATTCTAGTCACCCAAGTAACATCTATGGGAGCGGTGAAGTAAGGAAACTTTAAATAGGCCCTCTCCTGGTTAACAGGAGTATGTCATGTCATTTGCAAAAGTGCATGCTTCTGCATAGTCCTTTGCATGCAGTATTGAAAGTAGATTTGAAGAAGACACTTTCTGATCACTAGAACCTGCTTGCAGCTATAATAGTAAGTCAGCATCCAGACTGGACCAAGTCTGGCCAGGGATGCATCCAACACTGACCAAGTTGCTGCACTGTCCCTATACACTGATGACAAGTGACTGCAAGAGTATAAGCAGGAAAACAAGCTGTATGTCTTTATACTAGAAAAAGGATTGAACATTTCTTTGGGAGTGCAGGACTAAACTCTAGTGCCTAAAACTCATCTGACTGGGTGTTATGACAGCTAAAGCACATTCTTCTCAAGCAAGAGCTCAGAGAATTCAAACTCATAACCTCTTGTTTACAAGACAAGCACTTTAACCACTGAACCAGCAATCCTCAAGATGGCAGCATTCAGCACAACTTTCTTCTAGAAAGAACTTCTTTTTCTAGCTTTCCTTTTTGCTTGCTAACTACACATCTTTCTTAGGCAAGAGCTCAAAAGACTCAAATTCATGATCTCTCGTTTATCAAACCAGCACCATAACCACTGCGCTAGCAAGGCGGAAGATGGAAATGCCCAGCAAAGCTTTCTTCAAGAAAGAATTTTTTCGTTTGTCTTTCCTTTTAGCCTGTTTACTGAGTGTGAGACACAGGAAGTAGTACTAATTGCTTGCACATTACCCACAAACAAGGTAGCTGGCCCGTACAGGGATGAAACCCACAATCTTGTCATTATTAGCACCACTCTTTAGCCAACTTAGCTAACATGTGAGGTCTTTAAGACTACCATCCAACCTCCATCAGCATGCGAACTGATGTCAATGATGGTGTGAGCCATTATATGTAAAGGCTGCTATGCCTCAGCTCATGAGGTGCTACTGTATCAATACTCCTCGACAGATGACGGAAGCTATCTGCCAAACGTATGACTACTCAACTCTCCACTGAGAATGCTGATCCAAATTATTTTCAGTTCTATGAACCTGTGACTTAAATTCCTTCATGATGCTCTGTTTCTTTTGGCCAGGAAGGTGATGCTTTTGGATTTCCTAGAAAGTTTCTCCAAACTATGGCAGTGTGCAAGAATCTGGACTGGAATGCAGATAAGTGCTCATTCTGAAACAGAGCTGGTGAGAAGTCTACCAAGATGCTAAAGTGTCTGTGGAGCTGATTGGCAAGCAACTACAAGAGCCTAAGCAGAAAAAATGCCGTAGTTCATTGGGAGGTAGAAATGAGCAGGCACACACTTCCTTCTGAATGCTGCATCCTGAAAAGAGTTTCTAAAAGTACCTGCCCTTCCACAAAAAAAAAAAGAGGAAGGGAAACACAGGCTCTGATGAGATTTCAACTCATGACCCCTGGTTTACGAGACCAGTGCTCTAACCCTTGAGCTACAGAGCCGCTCATGCAAACTTTTTGATGCACTTTTTTTAAACATGTTTGTTTAATGGTGTTCTCTGCTTTTCAACAGGGTGATAGAATTTGCATCTTTGGATCTTTCATCACACCCAAGCCATTCCATAAGGGCATGGGTAGCTATGCTGAATTGTGCCATATTGCCCAGTATTTGGCCGGATAAACAGACAATCCAGTGACGTGCTAAGGGAACTGAAAACTGATTGCACGGTAGCATCTGCAAAATTTGGCTGCCTCAATAAATTATCTTCATTTGGTTTATCTTTCGAATTCTAGTCACCCAAGTAACATCTATGGGAGCGGTGAAGTAAGGAAACTTTAAATAGGCCCTCTCCTGGTTAAAAGGAGTATGTCATGTCATTTGCAAAAGTGCATGCGTCTGCATAGTCCTTTGCATGCAGTATTGAAAATAGATTTGAAGAAGTCACTTTCTGATCACTAGAACCTGCTTGCAGCTATAATAGTAAGTCAGCATCCAGACTGGACCAAGTCTGGCCAGGTATGCATCCAACACTGACCAAGTTGCTGCATTGTCCCTACACACTGATGACAAGAGACTGCAAGAGTCTAAGCAGGAAAACAAGCTGTATGTCTTTATACTAGAAAAAGGATTGAACATTTCTTTGAGAGTGCAGGACTAAAATCTAGTGCCTAAAACTCATCTGAATGTGGGTGTTATGACAGCTGAAGCAGATTCTTCTCAAGCAACAGCTCAGAAGATTCAAACTCATAGCCTCTTGTTTATAAGACGAGCACTTTAACCACTGTACCAGAAATCCTTAAGATGGCAAAATTCAGCACAACTTTCTTCTAGAAAGAACTTCTTTTTCTAGCTTTCCTTTTTGCTTGCTAACTACACATCTTTCTTAGGCAAGAGCTCAAAAGACTCAAACTCATGATCTCTCATTTATCAAACCAGCACCTTAACCACTGTGCTAGCAAGGCTGAAACTGGAAAGGCTAAGCAAAGCTTTCTTCAAGAAAGAATTTCTTCGTTTGTCTTTCCTTTTAGCCTGTTTACTGAGTGTGAGACAGAGGAAGTAATACTAATTGCTTGCACATTACCCACAAACAAGGTAGCTGGCCCGTACAGGGATGAAACCCACAATCTTGTCATTATTAGCACCACTCTTTAGCCAACTTAGCTAACATGTGAGGTCTTTAAGACTACCATCCAACCTCCATCAGCATGCAAACTGATGTCAATGATGGTGTGAGCAATTATATGTAAAGGCTGCTATGCCTCAGCTCATGAGGTGCTACTGTATCAATACTCCTCGACAGATGATGGAAGCTATCTGTCAAACGTATGACTACTCAACTCTCCACTGAGAATGCTGATCCAAATTACTTTCAGTTCTATGAACCTGTGACTTAAATTCCTTCATGATGCTCTGTTTCTGTTGGCCAGGAAGGTGATGCTTTTGGATTTCCTAGAAAGTTTCTCCAAGCTATGGCAGTGTGCAAGAATCTGGACTGGAATGCAGATAAGTGTCCATTCTGAAACAGAGCTGGTGAGAAGTCTACCAAGATGCTAAACTGTCTGTGGAGCTGATTGGCAAGCAACTACAAGAGCCTGAGCAGAAAAAATGCCATAGTTCATTGGGAGGTAGAAATGAGCAGGCACACACTACCTTCTGAATGCTGCATCCTGAAAAGAGTTTCTAAAAGTACCTGCCCTTCCACAAAAAAAAAGAAAAGAAGAAGGGTGAAAAATTATTATATGGTGCTAGACACTCAGCTGCCTCGCCATTGAAAAAATAATTATATATTGATCTCTTTCTCTTACTGCTTGCTGCTTCTTGCTGTGGGATTTGAAGTGTTCTTAAGACACTCGGTCTTGCTGGCTGGATTCTGCTAAAATTCAAAGTCTGGTTATATTTGCATTCACAGTCTGTCGCATATAGAAACTTGCAGAATATAGACTGATGAGAGAATATGCTTTGCAGCATCAACTTTAGAGAGCAGTAACCAATAACTTTTTATAATAAACCAAACTGGACAAACGTTGTAGTTTAAAGTACTGTTCCACTTTACTTCTCATATAGTACAGATGATGTGAGAGATATAACATTTACCTCAGGACACCAAATGAGTCCCTACCATACCCCTAACAACTAGATTTAATACAGACTTTTTATACATATTTTACTTAAACTCACACCCTCTAGGTTTTGGAAAGATACTGCTTTGATGACGCAAATGCTAACACATCTTTTCTTGTGCAAATGCTGATAAGTAAACTGTCTTCAAGAAAACGCCTTGTGGATTAGAAAAGCACATTTTTAAACTTTCTTAGAAAAGCATGTCCTGTTGTCCAGTGAAAGCAGATTACATTCTTGTCACGTCTGTAAGAAGTTCAGCTTTCTTGATGTGTGTGTGTAATACACTCATAAGCAAGTTCCTTATTTTTTTAAGCCACAGTCATTTAGTATGGTTGCTGATCACATATTACTAAACTCTGTTTCTGTATTTAAGCAAGCTTTTTCTTTCAGCATATTTACAACAGAATTAATTTCAGCCTCATATTCATAATATCTAACAATTCCCTCTGTTTTTAGACATACTCAAAACATTTTATACTGATATGTATTTTTTTTATCACATTATATAGTCTTTTGATACAACAAATCAAAATGCAATTTTACATAGTTAATGCAATGATATTAAAGTATTACTACCAAACTGAATGTATTTAACAACTTTTTCTTTTGTAGACCATTCTGTGAAATTATTTTATCAGTTATGAGCTGTGTCTGCTTTAGTTTAACTTGATTAATTTATTCCTTTGCAATTACAGAATTTAATTTATGACTTAGAACTGTTTCATTAACTCTTTGCAACTTGTTGAATTAAATCTTTACTTTTATTGATTATTTTATATCAAAAGATTAGAGATAGACTAATATCTATAAGAGACAAAAAAAATGTGCTACTGCAAGCTTTTATACACTGCTGAAAATATACAGTTTCAATTTCATTTTAACCATAACATTGTGGTCATGTCTTTGAACTGCCCATTAACATCTTGGTAAAGTACTGAACTGGGCTTAGATAATAAATATTTGAAAGCAATTCTTTTACTGGGGTAAAACCAGTGATATTACAACTTGACAAATTACTTTTAAACTTATTACAATGTATTCTGTTCAGTATGTATTTACACAGACTGTTTGCTATTCATGCATTTCAATTTAGCAGCTATCCTGAACCCTATTTTTTAAAACATGGTTTTTCACACATATTCATTGCTAGACATTAATTTAATTTGTACTGAATTCTTCTGTATTTGTACATACAAAGACTATAAAGTAAATTTAGTCTAATCTTACAAATTTAATAGCATTAATATTAATCAAAATCTTGGAAAATGTTTATGTCTCTTTAGAAATATCTAGTGGAATTGATACCAAATCCATATGTCCTGTTATTTTCTTTTTTATATCAACATTGTTTTGTCAAAAACATATTAAAAAATAGTGACCATTCTTGCTCAATTTATACATATCTTTACTTTCTCTTGTATAGCTTTAATCAATTTTAAGCCATCTCTTGTTTTTTAATCCATCTCTTGTATAGCTTTACAGTTTAACAGGTTGTAAATACAATGTAATACTAAACAATACAATAACCATTATGATAGCTATTAACAACTTGTAAAATATCTTATCCTGTCAGGTTTAATCTGTGTTTAATAACTAGAATGACAGCTATAAAATATTTTATCCTATCAGGTTTAATCTGTTTACCAATATTTCTAATGCACTAATACCTGTTTTTCCCTCCCCCTGAAACAGTATTGTTAAGAAGGAATGATATATTATTTCTGCTCTGTAGCTTTATTTCAGACCCTTTTGCAACACATACTGCTCACACAGTATGTAAAACTGATAAAGTACCCTTCCCCTTGTAGTACTGCAGCACTGTTTATCTTTTATAATATATGTCAGCCCAACACTTTGGTTATACAGTTGCTTTATTAGGTTATTAAACTGTAGACCTTTGTTTGATATGATCATCTTTTCTGTTGCCTTTGCTGTCAATTTCTACTAGTAGTAGTTATTTGTACCCTCCTGTATACTTTATTTGAACTGTATGTATACTATAACCCATCTGGCTATACTTGCTGTAACTAAGGTTTTTTTTTATTTTTTATCAGTGACATATATGCACAATTGTGATGTTTTATTATAATTACCAAATAGTGTTGCATGTGAACATTTTAACAATTATGTTTTAATAACAACAAATTTTTAGAAAAACTCAAGCCACTTGTCTGGCAGTCTTGTTTCTTATCTTACCTTTTCAACATTTCCTGTAACTATTCATCCAGTTTAGGAAGGTCTGAGCTCACATTTCAGTTAACCCTTTTTAGCATTTTTCCTTTAATCATATATATTTTTTAACTTTTGATTTCAGTATTTTTTTATTTATTTAACTGTTCTGACATTAATTTTATAAAGACTGTTTGACTAATACCATCCGTGATTTTATTTCTTTTTAAAATTCAGAACTTTAACTGTTTGTTGTGGTGTTACTATACAATTATAAAAAAATGTAAATAAATAAATAGATATTAGCTTAACAAACACATTTATATATTTACATTATTTATATTTGCTGTTGTCTGCCTGTTATTCTTGTGCGTTGTATAAAAAGAAAATACATGCATGTCAGTCTTGTGACTTTAAATCATTATTCTTATTAACTATTTTTATTTAATTTTTATATACAAGAACTGTTTTGTTTACCTTTTGACTATGCTATGAGAATGTCAGTCATATGCTCTACTTTATTTTAGTACTGATAAATATATTGCTTTAATTGAATGGAAGTTTTAAACATTTGAGAATGATTTGTATTTCACCATCCTACCATGTAAACTTAACCATTTTCAAAACACAAACATATTATAAAATATATTTCTTTTGTACAGATCAGCTGTAGTTTCCTACTCTTTCCCAATGTATGAAGGAAGTCAGTCTCTGTCAGTTCAGCTAATCTATTTTCTTCATCTTGTAACTGTTGTTTAAGAGTCTCCTCATGGTCTGCCTGATGTGTCTCAGGAACCTGTTCTGCTGAATCTGAAACTCCTATGCACTTTTGAAAAAATGTTTGTATAACTTGTCTAAACTTCCTGAACTCATTGTGTCTCTTTTTTAGAAGTTTACTACATTTTTTTGTAACAAAATGTACTAAGGGTTCTATCAGTAACTGATTTGACTCACATGTGGTGACAGGACAAAACTGTTTAACATCTGAATATAATAGAAACACTTTAGCCTTAGTTAATTCTTTATCATGAACAGATCTGTCTTCACAGTCTATTGTTTTAGCAACATCATGTAATACTTTTTTATGACATAATACACAAAATGCAGTTTTTGTTGAATCACACAATAAACATTTGTCATATTTCACATGGTTTTCTTTGAGATACCAGTCAAATATTGTAATACATTTGCATAATGCCTTACTATCAACCTGCCCTACTAAGGTTTTACATTTACTAATATGCTGTGTATACCAACATTGCAATTTACTATCCATACTGTCTAATTAAACATCCAAACTATCGAATAGCAACCATACTAAAAAATGTGACGTAGAAAAAAGTCTTACCAGTGAGCAAAAAAACAGGTGATCAGGCTGTTGTTGCAGATGGCTGGAAATTTTTCAAAGTCACTTGAGAAGCTGGGAAAGCACAACAGGCAGTGGACTGATGGGCTAGTGGATATCCCCCTTTTCTTTAGTGAAATTATGGCACTGCGACTGGAACTTCTGTCTCACTCCGGATGTAGACGTCTAAAAAACTTTACTACTGCAAGCTGCATAAACTGGAATACTTCTGTTCAGAATTGACACATACGTACAAATGTTAGTTACTGCAATTTAACTGAAGTAACCCTCTGCAGGGCTTGCCATCACTCCCCTAGTCTGTCGCATACAGAAACTTGCAGAATATACACTGATGAGAGAATATACTTTGCAGCATGAACTTTAGAGAGCAGTAACCAATAACTTTTTATAATAAACCAAACTGGACAAACGTTGCAGTTTAAAGTACTGTTCCACTTTACTTCTCATATAGTACAGATGATGTGAGAGATATAACATTTACCTCAGGACACCAAATGAGTCCCTACCATACCCCTAACAACTAGATTTAATACAGAATTTTTATACATATTTTAGTTAAACTCACACCCTTAGGTTTTGGAAAGATACTGCTTTGATGACGCAAATGCTAACACATCTGTTCTTGTGCAAATGCTGATAAGTAAACTGTCTTCAAGAAAACGCCTTGTGGATTAGAAAAGCACATTTTTAAACTTTCTTAGAAAAGCATGTTCTGTTGTCCAGTGAAAGCAGATTACATTCTTGTCACGTCTGTAAGAAGTTCAGCTTTCTTGATGTGTGTGTGTAATACACTCATAAGCAAGTTCCTTATTTTTTAAGCCACAGTCATTTAGTATGGTTGCTGATCACATATTACTAAACTCTGTTTCTGTATTTAAGCAAGCTTTTTCTTTCAGCATATTTACAACAGAATTAATTTCAGCCTCATATTCATAATATCTAACAAAGGGAAACACAGACTCTGAGAAGATTTGAACTTATGACCTCCGGTCTACAAGACCAGTACTCTAACCCCTGAGCTACAGAGCCACTCATGCAAGCCTTTTGATGCACTTTTTTTAAACATGTTTGTTCATTGGTGTTCTCTGCCTTTCAACAGGGTGATAGAAGTTGCATCTTTGGATCTTTCATCACACCCAAGCCATTCCATAAGGACATGGGTAGCTATGCCGAATTGTACCATATTACCCAGTATTTGGCCGGACAAACAGACAATCCAGTGACATGCTAAGGGAGCTGAAAACTGATTGCACGGCAGCATCTGCAAAATTTGGCTGCCTCAATAAATTATCTTCATCTTTCAAATTCTAGTCACCCAAGTAACATCTATGGGAGCGGTGAAGTAAGGAAACATTAAATAGGCCCTCTCCTGGTTAACAGGAGTATGTCATGTCATTTGCAAAATTGCATGCGTCTGCAGTCATTTGCATGCAGTATTGAAAATAGATTTGAAGAAGTCAATTTCTGATCACTAGAATCTGCTTGCAGCTATAACAGTAAGTCAGCATCCAGACTGGACCAAGTCTGGCCAGGGATGCATCCAACACTGACCAAGTTGCTGCACTGTACCTACACACTGATGACAAGTGACTGCAAGAGTCTAAGCAGGAAAACAAGCTGTATGTCTTTATACTAGAAAAAGGATTAAACATTTCGTTGAGAGTGCAGGACTAAATCTAGTGCCTAAAACTCATCTGACTGTGGGTGTTATGACAGCTGAAGCACCTTCAACTCAAGCAAGAGCTCAGAGAATTCAAACTCATAACCTCTTGTTTACAAGACAAGCACTTTAACCACTGTACCAGCAATCCTCAAGATGGCAGCGCTCAGCACAACTTTCTTCTAGAAAGAACTTCTTTTTCTAGCTTTCCTTTTTGCTTGCTAACTACACATCTTTCTTAGGCAAGAGCTCAAAAGACTCAAACTCATGATTGCTCGTTTATCAAACAAGCACCTTAACCACTGTGCTCACAAGGCTGAAGATGGAAATGCCAAGCAAAGCTTTCTTCAAGAAAGCATTTCTTCATTTGTCTTTCCTTTTAGCCTGTTTACTGAGTGTGAGACACAGGAAGTAGCACTAATTGCTTGCACATTACTCACAAACAAGGTAGCTGGCCCATACAGGGATGAAACTCACAATCTTGTCATTATTAGCACCACTCTTTAGCCAGCTTAGCTAATGTGTGAGGTCTTTAAGACTACCATCCAACCTCCATCAGCATGCGAACTGATGTCAATGATGGTGTGAGCAATTATATGTAAAGGATGCTATGCCTCAGCTCAAGAGGTGCTACTGTATCAATACTCCCCGACAGATGACGGATGCTATCTGTCAAACGTTTGACTACTCAACTCTCCACTGAGAATGCTGATCCAAATTACTTTCATTTCTGTGAACCTGTGACTTAAATTCCTTCATGATGCCCTGTTTCTTTTGGCCAGGAAGGTGATGCTTTTGGATTTCCTAGAAAGTTTCTCCATGCTATGGCAGTGTGCAAGAATCTGGACTGGAATGCAGATAAGTGTCCATTCTGAAACAGAGCTGGTGAGAAGTCTACCAAGATGCTAAAGTGTCTGTGGAGCTGATTGGTAAGCAACTACAAGAGCCTGAGCAGAAAAAATGCCGTAGTTCATTGGGAGGTAGAAATGAGCAGGCACATACTACCTTCTGAATGCTGCATCCTGAAAAGAGTTTCTAAAAGTACCTGCCCTTCCACAAAAAAAAAAAGAAGAAGGGAAACAGAGACTCTGAGGAGATTCGAACTCATGACCGCTGGCTTACAAGACCACTGCTCTAACCCCTGAGCTGCAGAGCCACTCATGCAAGCCTTTTGATGCACTTTTTTTAAACATGTTTGTTTATTGGTGTTCTCTGCTTTTCAACAGGGTGATAGAATTTGCATCTTTGGATCTTTCATCACACCCAAGCCATTCCATAAGGGCATGGGTAGCTATGCTGAATTGTGCCATATTGCCCAGTATTTGGCCGGATAAACAGACAATCCAGTGACGTGCTAAGGGAAATGAAAACTGATTGCACGGTAGCATCTGCAAAATTTAGCTGCCTCAATAAATTATCTTCATTTGGTTTATCTTTCGAATTCTAGTCAGCCAAGTAACATCTATGGGAGTGGTGAAGTAAGGAAACTTTAAATAGGCCCTCTCCTGGTTAAAAGGAGTATGTCACGTCATTTGCAAAAGTGCATGCGTCTGCATAGTCCTTTGCATGCAGTATTGAAAATAGATTTGAGGAAGTCACTTTCTGATCACTAGAACCTGCTTGCAGCTATAATAGTAAGTCAGCATCCAGACCTGACCAAGTCTGGCCAGGGATGCATCCAACACTGACCAAGTTGCTGCATTGTCCCTACACACTGATGACAAGGGACTGCAAGAGTCTAAGCAGGAAAACAAGCTGTATTTCTTTATACTAGAAAAAGGATTGAACATTTCTTTGAGAGTGCAGGACTAAAATCTAGTGCCTAAAACTCATCTAAATGTGGTTGTTACAACAGCTGAAGCAGATTCTTTTCAAGCAAGAGCTCAGATGATTAAAACTCATAACCTCTTGTTTATAAGGCAAGCACTTTAACCACTGTACCAGCAATCCTCAAGATGACAGCATTCAGCACAACTTTCTTCTAGAAAGAACTTATTTTTCTAGCTTTCCTTTTTGCTTGCTAACTACACATCTTTCTTAGGCAAGAGCTCAAAAGACTCACACTCATGATCTCTCATTTATTAAACCAGCACCTTAACCACTGTGCTAGCAAGGCTGAAGATGGAAATGCCAAGCAAAGCTTTCTTCAAGAAAGAATTTCTTTGTTTTTCTTTCCTTTTAGCCTGTTTACTGAGTGTGAGACACAGGAAGTAGTACTAATTGCTTGCACATTACCCACAAACAGGGTAGCTGGCCCGTACAGGGATGAAACCCACAATCTTGTCATTATTAGCACCACTCTTTAGCCAACTTAGCTAACATGTGAGGTCTTTAAGACTACCATCCAACCTCCATCAGCATGCGAACTGATGTCAATGATGGTGTGAGCAATTATATGTAAAGGGTGCTATGCCTCAGCTCATGAGGTGCAACTGTATTAATACTCCTCGACAGATGACGGAAGCTATCTGTCAAACATATGACTACTCAACTCTCCACTGAGAATGCTGATCCAAATTACTTTCAGTTCTATGAACCTGTGACTTAAATTCCTTCATGATGCTCTGTTTCTTTTGGCCAGGAAGGTGATGCTTTTGGATTTCCTAGAAAGTTTCTCCAAGCTATGGCAGTGTGCAAGAATCTGGACTGGAATGCAGATAAGTGTCCATTCTGAAACAGAGCTGGTGAGAAGTCTACCAAGATGCTAAAGTGTCTGTGGAGCTGATTGGCAAGCAACTACAAGAGCCTGAGCAGAAAAAATGCCGTAGTTCATTGGGAGGTAGAAATGAGCAGGCACACACTTCCTTCTGAATGCTGCATCCTGAAAAGAGTTTCTAAAAGTACCTGCCCTTCCACAAAGGAAAAAGAAGAAAGGAAACACAGGCTTTTATGAGATTTGAAGTCATGACTCCTGGTTTACAGGGCCAGTGCTCTAACCTCTGAGCTACAGAGCCACTCATGCAAGCTTTTTGATGCACTTTTTTTAAACATATAAACCAAATCGCACACAGCCAACAGAGCACAGCACTAGCGAATAAAAAATAAATAGAAATCTCATAGACATAAACCATACGCTAGTACCTGATGGCAAAAAAGTTGTCCCAAATAGACAGAGTAGTCAGCAATCTGCAATCCTTATAGTGATAATCCATTAGCAAGAACGCAAAATCAAAGCATAAAAACAGGTTCTTTTTATTAACAAAGTAAGCGCTTTCACCCGAAGGCTTCTTCAGACTTTATAACGCATACAACACTTTCTAAATTAAATAACCCCCATCACATTTCTATTGGTCAAGCATCCTTCCATACACATTTCATTATCAATTAAGGGTAACAAAGCTCATTACATAAAAAGTCATTACATAGAAGAGACACATTCAAATATAACAGTATAAATACACTAAATTGAGAAATAAAAATCTGAAATATAGGCAGCAAAGATATTAGTACGACTCTATGTCATGTGCAGAAGTGTATATAAATATTTAATATATGTATTTAACCTATATTAACCCAGTCAATAACCTAATAATATATATATATATATATATATATATATATATATATATATATATATATATATATATATACAGATTCAAGACAAGTATTTAGTACATATGGGTATATATTAAAATATATAAAAAAAATGTATAAAAAAATGAGGGCATCTAGGTTAAATCCGACTGATGAAGGCTATAGTAAGGAGCTGACTGATTTGAAGGCCAAATTTGTTCAAAGAGGTTATAAGGCAGAAATGTTTGAACAAACAACACTCGAGGTTAACAATTTAAGAAGTACAAAAGCAAAACCCTATTTTTCAGAACCCCTAGGTTTACCAGATATAGATCCACCAACTTCAACAGTAGAAATTAGAACCCCTCTGTTTTTCACAAAGGATGCTGTACATTTGAAACAACTCATGGTAAAACACTGGGACATTCTTCTTTTGGACAATGATATTAGTAAAGTAGTAGGTCCAAGACCTAAGGTGCTATTTAAGAACAAACCCAACCTCAGAAGGTTGCTGTGTAAACCTAAAAAGGTTACTTCTTCGAGGGGAATGAATGACTGTGAATTCAACACCACACCATGTGGTAAATGTAATCAATGCATGTTTATTGAAACAAACATCGATTTCATTCATCCGATTACAAAGCAGGTATTTCATTTTTCTACAGCAACAAATTGCAATAGCAAGAATGTTATATACCTAGCAAGATGCATATCATGCCCTGCGTTCTATATTGGGAAGACCAATAGGTTCTTGAAAGAACGTATAAGGGAACATGTATACCACATTAGAATAGGCTCCGAGTTTAATGCCCTAGCGAAACATAATAGTAATTTGGGTTCCACACACACTTTTAGATTTAGTGTGCTACAAAAGTTGGAAACTAATATAAGGGGAGGTGATCTAGTTAATTACACTTTAGAATGTGAACTGAGATGGATAATTAGATGTAGGGCTGACAAACCACCAGGCCTAAATGACAAGGTACAAGTGAAACCCGTTTTAAAACGTAGAAGGATAAATAAACCCAAGTCATAAACAGATATTCCTGTCATGATTATAAGCTAGATCCTATAATAATTTTTATATGCTTTACATATAGATATTACACATGGTTTTATATGCTATTTAATCATAGTTTTTAGATTTAGATTTATATTTCAATATATCTATTTATTTATTTAATATAATATAATCATTTTTTATATATTTTAATATATACTCATATGTATTAAATACTTGTCTTGAATCTGTATATATATATATATATATATTATTAGGTTATTGACTGGGTTAATATAGGTTAAATACATATATTAAATATTTATATACACTTCTGCACATGACATAGAGTCGTACTAATATCTTTGCTGCCTTTATTTCAGATTTTTATTTCTCAATTTAGTGTATTTATACTGTTATATTTGAATGTGTCTCTTCTATGTAATGACTTTTTATGTAATGAGCTTTGTTACCCTTAATTGATAATGAAATGTGTATGGAAGGATGCTTGACCAATAGAAATGTGATGGGGGTTATTTAATTTAGAAAGTGTTGTATGCGTTATAAAGTCTGAAGAAGCCTTCGGGTGAAAGCGCTTACTTTGTTAATAAAAAGAACCTGTTTTTACGCTTTGATTTTGCGTTCTTGCTAATGGATTATCACTATAAGGATAGTTATACAGATTGCTGACTACTCTATCTATTTGGGACAACTTTTTTGCCATCAGGTACTAGCGTATGGTTTATGTCTATAAGACTTTTTTTAAACATGTTTGTTCATTGGTGTTCTCTGCCTTTCAACAGGGTGATAGAATTTGCATCTTTGGATCTTTCATCACACCCAAGCCATTCCATAAGGACATGGGTAGCTATGCCGAATTGTGCCATATTGCCCAGTATTTGGCCGGACAAACAGACAATCCAGTGATGTGCTAAGGGAAGTGAAAACTGATTGCACAGTAGCATCTGCAAAATTTGGCTGTCTCATTAAATTATCTTCATCTTCAATTCTAGTCACCCAAGTAACATCTATGGGAGCGGTGAAGTAAGGAAACTTTAAATAGGCCCTCTCCTGGTTAAAAGGAGTATGTCATGTCATTTGCAAAAGTGCATGCGTCTGCATAGTCCTTTGCATGCAGTATTGAAAATAGATTTGAAGAAGTCACTTTCTGATCACTAGAACCTGCTTGCAGCTATAATAGTAAGTCAGCATCCAGACTGGACCAAGTCTGGCCAGGGATGCATCCAACACTGACCAAGTTGCTGCACTGTTCCTACACACTTATGACAAGTGACTGCAAGAGTCTAAGCAGGAAAACAAGCTGTATGTCTTTATACTAGAAAAAGGATTGAACATTTCGTTGAGAGTGCAGGACTAAAATCTAGTGCCTAAAACTCATCTGACTGTGGGTGTTATGACAGCTAAAGCACATTTTTCTCATGCAAGAGCTCAGAGGATTTAAACTCATATCCTCTTGTTTACAAGACAAGCACTTTAACCACTGTACCAGCAATCCTCAACATGGCATCATTCAGCACAACTTTCTTCTAGAAAGAACTTCTTTTTCTAGCTTTCCTTTTTGCTTGCTAACTACACATCTTTCTTAGGCAAGAGCTCAAAAGACTCAAACTCATGACCTCTCATTTATTAAAACAGCACCTTAACCACTGTGCTCGCAAGGCTGAAGATGGAAATGCCAAGCAAAGCTTTCTTCAAGAAAGCATTTCTTCATTTGTCTTTCCTTTTAGCCTGTTTACTGAGTGTGAGACACAGGAAGTAGCACTAATTGCTTGCACATTACTCACAAACAAGGTAGCTGGCCCATACAGGGATGAAACTCACAATCTTGTCATTATTAGCACCACTCTTTAGCCAGCTTAGCTAACGTGTGAGGTCTTTAAGACTACCATCCAACCTCCATCAGCATGCGAACTGATGTCAATGATGGTGTGAGCAATTATATGTAAAGGATGCTATGCCTCAGCTCAAGAGGTGCTACTGTATCAATACTCCCGACAGATGACGGATGCTATCTCTCAAACGTTTGACTACTCAACTCTCCACTGAGAATGCTGATCCAAATTACTTTCATTTCTGTGAACCTGTGACTTAAATTCCTTCATGATGCCCTGTTTCTTTTGGCCAGGAAGGTGATGCTTTGGATTTCCTAGAAAGTTTCTCCATGCTATGGCAGTGTGCAAGAATCTGGACTGGAATGCAGATAAGTGTCCATTCTGAAACAGAGCTGGTGAGAAGTCTACCAAGATGCTAAAGTGTCTGTGGAGCTGATTGGTAAGCAACTACAAGAGCCTGAGCAGAAAAAATGCCGTAGTTCATTGGGAGGTAGAAATGAGCAGGCACATACTACCTTCTGAATGCTGCATCCTGAAAAGAGTTTCTAAAAGTACCTGCCCTTCCACAAAAAAAAAAAAAAGAAGAAGGGAAACAGAGGCTCTGATGAGATTCGAACTCATGACTGCTGGTTTATAAGACCACTGCTCTAACCGCTGAGCTGCAGAGCCACGCACGCAAGCTTTTTGATGCACTTTTTTTAAACATGTTTGTTTATTGGTGTTCTCTGCTTTTCAACAGGGTGATAGAATTTGCATCTTTGGATCTTTCATCACACCCAAGCCATTCCATAAGGGCATGGGTAGCTATGCTGAATTGTGCCATATTGCCCAGTATTTGGCCGGATAAACAGACAATCCAGTGACGTGCTAAGGGAAATGAAAACTGATTGCATGGTAGCATCTGCAAAATTTAGCTGCCTCAATAAATTATCTTCATTTGGTTTATCTTTCGAATTCTAGTCAGCCAAGTAACATCTATGGGAGTGGTGAAGTAAGGAAACTTTAAATAGGCCCTCTCCTGGTTAAAAGGAGTATGTCACGTCATTTGCAAAAGTGCATGCGTCTGCATAGTCCTTTGCATGCAGTATTGAAAATAGATTTGAGGAAGTCACTTTCTGATCACTAGAACCTGCTTGCAGCTATAATAGTAAGTCAGCATCCAGACTGGACCAAGTCTGGCCA
The DNA here is from genome assembly GCF_019279795.1 of Protopterus annectens. Lineage (NCBI taxonomy): Eukaryota > Metazoa > Chordata > Ceratodontiformes > Protopteridae > Protopterus > Protopterus annectens. The sequence continues at coordinate 1,659,434,185 of NC_056725.1, read as the reverse complement.
GGGATGCATCCGACACTGACCAAGTCGCTGCATTGTCCCTACACACTGATGACAAGGGACTGCAAGAGTCTAAGCAGGAAAACAAGCTGTATTTCTTTATACTAGAAAAAGGATTGAACATTTCTTTGAGAGTGCAGGACTAAAATCTAGTGCCTAAAACTCATCTGAATGTGGTTGTTACGACAGCTGAAGCAGATTCTTTTCAAGCAAGAGCTCAGATGATTCAAACTCATAACCTCTTGTTTATAAGGCAAGCACTTTAACCACTGTACCAGCAATCCTCAAGATGGCAGCATTCAGCACAACTTTCTTCTAGAAAGAACTTATTTTTCTAGCTTTCCTTTTTGCTTGCTAACTACACATCTTTCTTAGGCAAGAGCTCAAAAGACTCACACTCATGATCTCTCATTTATTAAACCAGCACCTTAACCACTGTGCTAGCAAGGCTGAAGATGGAAATGCCAAGCAAAGCTTTCTTCAAGAAAGAATTTCTTCGTTTGTCTTTCCTTTTAGCCTGTTTACTGAGTGTGAGACACAGGAAGTAGTACTAATTGCTTGCACATTACCCACAAACAGGGTAGCTGGCCCGTACAGGGATGAAACCCACAATCTTGTCATTATTAGCACCACTCTTTAGCCAACTTAGCTAACATGTGAGGTCATTAAGACTACCATCCAACCTCCATCAGCATGCAAACTGATGTCAATGATGGTGTGAGCAATTATATGTAAAGGGTGCTATGCCTCAGCTCATGAGGTGCAACTGTATCAATACTCCTCGACAGATGACGGACGCTATCTGTCAAACGTATGACTACTCAACTCTCCACTGAGAATGCTGATCCAAATTACTTTCAGTTCTATGAACCTGTGACTTAAATTCCTTCATGATGCTCTGTTTCTTTTGGCCAGGAAGGTGATGCTTTTGGATTTCCTAGAAAGTTTCTCCAAGCTATGGCAGTGTGCAAGAATCTGGACTGGAATGCAGATAAGTGTCCATTCTGAAACAGAGCTGGTGAGAAGTCTACCAAGATGCTAAAGTGTCTGTGGAGCTGATTGGCAAGCAACTACAAGAGCCTGAGCAGAAAAAATGCCGTAGTTCATTGGGAGGTAGAAATGAGCAGGCACACACTACCTTCTGAATGCTGCATCCTGAAAAGAGTTTCTAAAAATACCTGCCCTTCCACAAAAAAAAAAAAAAAAAAAGAAGGGAAACACAGGTTCTGATGAGATTTGAACTCATGACCCCTGGTTTACAAGACCAGTGCTCTAACCCCTGAGCTACAGAGCCACTTATGCAAGCCTTTTGATGCACTTTTTTTAAACATGTTTGTTCATTGGTGTTCTCTGCCTTTCAACAGGGTGATAGAATTTGCATCTTTGGATCTTTCATCACACCCAAGCCATTCCATAAGGGCATGGGTAGCTATGCCGAATTGTGCCATATTGCCCAGTATTTGGCCGGACAAACAGACAATCCAGTGACGTGCTAAGGGAACTGAAAACTGATTGCACGGTAGCATCTGCAAAATTTGGCTGCCTCAATAAATTATCTTCATCTTTCGAATTCTAGTCACCCAAGTAACATCTATAGGAGCCATACCTCTCAACCTGGAAACATCAAAATCTGGACAAGGCTCATGAAAAATAGGTACAAATCTGTACGCTGATTAACATCTAATTTGCATACACAATTACGTAACCCCACCCACTCCGATGGAATTGTGGGATACCAACTTTCAAACGCAAACTGAAAAACAGAACCAAAATATGGCTCTAGAGTCTAGACCCTGTAGTAAATGGTAACCATTTTTTTTTTGAAACGTGTAACACATGATGTTCACTGGGAAGGGAAAAGATAATGAATATTATGATTTTATTTTGGTGATTTGCAGTATCTGGGTTTTGAGGTAAAAGTAGAGCATTTAATGTTGCATTTAATGGTAAGCAATAATCTTCTTTTGTCTTTTCCCGGTTAGGGGTCACCACAGCAGATCATCTGTCCTCTCATGGTTGGCAGTGGAGTTTTACTGTGTCGAGTTGCCAGCCCAGTGCCCAACCTTCCGCAGAAGGTGCACACACACTCACACCTAGGGCCAATATGGAGTGTCCAATCCACCTACTGCATGCTCTAACTTTAGCAAAAGAAAGTTATAATTTGCTAGAACCTCCAAAAGTCATTCTCCATGGCCTACTGATCAGTGGCATAGCTTGAGTTTGTGCCACCCGGAACTGTCTGAGTTTGCCACTTTCCCCTCCTCACAAAATCATGGACGAATAGGGCCCCCCATACACAGCCCTCCCCCCTGCAGCCATTCCAATAGCCCATTACTTGGCTATTTCACCCTATTTACTGTAAACACCGTAATGTGTGCACTGCTTTACTTCTATGATGATTTGGATTTCATTTAAAACTTATTTTACAGCACAAACACTAATACATATCTGCTAAACAAAACAATAGTCTCACAATTAAAATATACTTAGGATTAAAACTTCTCTGCCTTGAAACTCAAAATGCATGCCATCTGGCCAGTGGTGGATAAAGATTACCTTTGAGCCGTTTTCAAATCATAGGCACTTTACACACAAAACATACATGTGTTTTTTGATACACCTTCCTGATTGTATTAAATTACATTCCTTGTATAATATAACACACTTGTTAGAGCGCGTTTTAAATTTGTTTTGAACATTTTTCCAGTAAGCAATGAAAGAAAATGCATGAACAAATAATGACAAAACTGCTCAATTCAGAATATTTCTATCATAAAAGTCCACTCAGATGTCTACAACCCACCAGTATCAGTAAATATTCACAAGTATTTTTTGATTATTTTAACAGATTACTGTTTTTATAATTTAATACATATAAAGCACTTTGTCTATTCAGAATCTTCAGAAATCTTTTTCTGTTTAAAAACTTTCATAGCTTGTTGTCTTAGGCTATTTTGTCCCACCCTCCCTCCCTGTTGGTGTCTTGCTCTTATACTTGGTGGCTTTGCAGTTGCCCGCCCCTACTGTGACACACCTCCCAGTCTAGTGTCATTAGCTCATTCTTCTTAATACAGAGAGAACATTTGATAAGGCCTTCTGTTCCTCCTTTTACCTTTTCAAAAAGTAAAACAAAACTTTTTTTTTCTTCTTCGCCTGAATCTTCTTGTGTTCTGACTGTCCTTCTCAAACATATTGGAAATATACAGTATATTTCAGAGCATTTGTTATAACTATTTGCTATAACTGATTTAAGTATTTTTTTCTGGGTTTTGAATATTTACTGCTTAGCGACTGCATCTTAGCCTGTTTATACAGCTCTGCATTCTATTTAAACTGTTTTTGTGTTGATTAACTGTTTTGCACTCTTAAAGTTATTTGTTGCTTAATTTTACCTGTAGGCTAACACACTCAAGTGTGCTAGCCACTTAAAAGCATTTATAGCATTTACTGTCTGTTTTTTTTCCTTGTCTCTGTAAAAAAAAAAAAAAAAAAATCTCTTGTTTTCCCACCTTACTGAACTAGAGTAGTCCAGTTTCAGCGTTGCTGATCCCTGGGCTTTGTTTTAGTTCCTGTTACTGATCCATTGCCTTATTAGGAAGGAGGAAGTTTCTTTGCTTACCAGTGGGAGTGGGAAGCACTGAGCAGCCTTTTGTCCGACTTGGTGAAGTTGCAGCCAGAAACTAGTAGTCTATTGGTCGTTTTGGGCCAATTCCTAGCTCCTTTCAGCCCCTGCTATAAAACACGCTAAACACGTGTTTTCCAGCTTGTACCAACTCTGCACAGATCCTCGTGGTGGCCTGCAGAGTGATCCAAGCAGCAGAGAGCTAAAGAGTGACTTTCACCAGATATAAGTATTTTTGTGGCTTTCCCACTGTTATTAAGCTAGCGACTGCATTTCGCCTGTTTTACTGCTACTTTAAGTGATTTCTGCATTTTACACTGTTTATTGCACTTTAAGTTACTAATTGTTGCAAATTGTTTCTGTAGGCTACACACTAAAGTCGCTAGCGATTTACAGCATTTATAGCATTTACTGTGTTTTTCCTTATCTCTGTAATAAAACAAAAAATCTCTTGTTTTCCCACTTTACTTAAACCCAAGTCATAAACAGATATTCCTGTCATGATTATAAGCTAGATCCTATAATAATTTTTATATGCTTTACATATAGATATTACACATGGTTTTATATGCTATTTAATCATAGTTTTTAGATTTAGATTTATATTTCAATATATCTATTTATTTATTTAATATAATATAATCATTTTTTATATATTTTAATATATACTCATATGTATTAAATACTTGTCTTGAATCTGTATATATATATATATATATATATATATATTATTAGGTTATTGACTGGGTTAATATAGGTTAAATACATATATTAAATATTTATATACACTTCTGCACATGACATAGAGTCGTACTAATATCTTTGCTGCCTTTATTTCAGATTTTTATTTCTCAATTTAGTGTATTTATACTGTTATATTTGAATGTGTCTCTTCTATGTAATGACTTTTTATGTAATGAGCTTTGTTACCCTTAATTGATAATGAAATGTGTATGGAAGGATGCTTGACCAATAGAAATGTGATGGGGGTTATTTAATTTAGAAAGTGTTGTATGCGTTATAAAGTCTGAAGAAGCCTTCGGGTGAAAGCGCTTACTTTGTTAATAAAAAGAACCTGTTTTTACGCTTTGATTTTGCGTTCTTGCTAATGGATTATCACTATAAGGATAGTTATACAGATTGCTGACTACTCTATCTATTTGGGACAACTTTTTTGCCATCAGGTACTAGCGTATGGTTTATGTCTATGAGACTTTTTTTAAACATGTTTGTTCATTGGTGTTCTCTGCCTTTCAACAGGGTGATAGAATTTGCATCTTTGGATCTTTCATCACACCCAAGCCATTCCATAAGGACATGGGTAGCTATGCCGAATTGTGCCATATTGCCCAGTATTTGGCCGGACAAACAGACAATCCAGTGATGTGCTAAGGGAAGTGAAAACTGATTGCACAGTAGCATCTGCAAAATTTGGCTGTCTCATTAAATTATCTTCATCTTTCGAATTCTAGTCACCCAAGTAACATCTATGGGAGCGGTGAAGTAAGGAAACTTTAAATAGGCCCTCTCCTGGTTAAAAGGAGTATGTCATGTCATTTGCAAAAGTGCATGCGTCTGCATAGTCCTTTGCATGCAGTATTGAAAATAGATTTGAAGAAGTCACTTTCTGATCACTAGAACCTGCTTGCAGCTATAATAGTAAGTCAGCATCCAGACTGGACCAAGTCTGGCCAGGGATGCATCCAACACTGACCAAGTTGCTGCACTGTTCCTACACACTGATGACAAGTGACTGCAAGAGTCTAAGCAGGAAAACAAGCTGTATGTCTTTATACTAGAAAAAGGATTGAACATTTCGTTGAGAGTGCAGGACTAAAATCTAGTGCCTAAAACTCATCTGACTGTGGGTGTTATGACAGCTAAAGCACATTTTTCTCATGCAAGAGCTCAGAGGATTTAAACTCATATCCTCTTGTTTACAAGACAAGCACTTTAACCACTGTACCAGCAATCCTCAACATGGCATCATTCAGCACAACTTTCTTCTAGAAAGAACTTCTTTTTCTAGCTTTCCTTTTGCTTGCTAACTACACATCTTTCTTAGGCAAGAGCTCAAAGACTCAAACTCATGACCTCTCATTTATTAAAACAGCACCTTAACCACTGTGCTTTGCAAGGCTGAAGATGGAAATGCCAAGCAAAGCTTTCTTCAAGAAAGCATTTCTTCATTTGTCTTTCCTTTTAGCCTGTTTACTGAGTGTGAGACACAGGAAGTAGCACTAATTGCTTGCACATTACTCACAAACAAGGTAGCTGGCCCATACAGGGATGAAACTCACAATCTTGTCATTATTAGCACCACTCTTTAGCCAGCTTAGCTAACGTGTGAGGTCTTTAAGACTACCATCCAACCTCCATCAGCATGCGAACTGATGTCAATGATGGTGTGAGCAATTATATGTAAAGGATGCTATGCCTCAGCTCAAGAGGTGCTACTGTATCAATACTCCCCGACAGATGACGGATGCTATCTCTCAAACGTTTGACTACTCAACTCTCCACTGAGAATGCTGATCCAAATTACTTTCATTTCTGTGAACCTGTGACTTAAATTCCTTCATGATGCCCTGTTTCTTTTGGCCAGGAAGGTGATGCTTTTGGATTTCCTAGAAAGTTTCTCCATGCTATGGCAGTGTGCAAGAATCTGGACTGGAATGCAGATAAGTGTCCATTCTGAAACAGAGCTGGTGAGAAGTCTACCAAGATGCTAAAGTGTCTGTGGAGCTGATTGGCAAGCAACTACAAGAGCCTGAGCAGAAAAAATGCCGTAGTTCATTGGGAGGTAGAAATGAGCAGGCACATACTACCTTCTGAATGCTGCATCCTGAAAAGAGTTTCTAAAAGTACCTGCCCTTCCACAAAAAAAAAAAAAGAAGAAGGGAAATAGAGGCTCTGATGAGATTCGAACTCATGACTGCTGGTTTATAAGACCACTGCTCTAACCCCTGAGCTGCAGAGCCACACACGCAAGCTTTTTGATGCACTTTTTTTAAACATGTTTGTTTATTGGTGTTCTCTGCTTTTCAACAGGGTGATAGAATTTGCATCTTTGGATCTTTCATCACACCCAAGCCATTCCATAAGGGCATGGGTAGCTATGCTGAATTGTGCCATATTGCCCAGTATTTGGCCGGATAAACAGACAATCCAGTGACGTGCTAAGGGAAATGAAAACTGATTGCATGGTAGCATCTGCAAAATTTAGCTGCCTCAATAAATTATCTTCATTTGGTTTATCTTTCGAATTCTAGTCAGCCAAGTAACATCTATGGGAGTGGTGAAGTAAGGAAACTTTAAATAGGCCCTCTCCTGGTTAAAAGGAGTATGTCACGTCATTTGCAAAAGTGCATGCGTCTGCATAGTCCTTTGCATGCAGTATTGAAAATAGATTTGAGGAAGTCACTTTCTGATCACTAGAACCTGCTTGCAGCTATAATAGTAAGTCAGCATCCAGACTGGACCAAGTCTGGCCAGGGATGCATCCGACACTGACCAAGTTGCTGCATTGTCCCTACACACTGATGACAAGGGACTGCAAGAGTCTAAGCAGGAAAACAAGCTGTATTTCTTTATACTAGAAAAAGGATTGAACATTTCTTTGAGAGTGCAGGACTAAAATCTAGTGCCTAAAACTCATCTGAATGTGGTTGTTACGACAGCTGAAGCAGATTCTTTTCAAGCAAGAGCTCAGATGATTCAAACTCATAACCTCTTGTTTATAAGGCAAGCACTTTAACCACTGTACCAGCAATCCTCAAGATGGCAGCGTTCAGCACAACTTTCTTCTAGAAAGAACTTCTTTTTCTAGCTTTCCTTTTTGCTTGCTAACTACACATCTTTCTTAGGCAAGAGCTCAAAAGACTCAAACTCATGATCTTTCATTTATCAAACCTGGACCTTAACCACTGTGCTAGCAAGGCTGAAGATGGAAATGTCAAGAAAGAATTTCTTCGTTTGTCTTTCCTTTTAGCCTGTTTACTGAGTGTGAGACACAGGAAGTAGCACTAATTGCTTGCACATTACCCACAAACAGGGTAGCTGGCCCGTACAGGGATGAAACCCACAATCTTGTCATTATTAGCACCACTCTTTAGCCAACTTAGCTAACATGTGAGGTCATTAAGACTACCATCCAACCTCCATCAGCATGCAAACTGATGTCAATGATGGTGTGAGCAATTATATGTAAAGGGTGCTATGCCTCAGCTCATGAGGTGCAACTGTATCAATACTCCTCGACAGATGACGGACGCTATCTGTCAAACGTATGACTACTCAACTCTCCACTGAGAATGCTGATCCAAATTACTTTCAGTTCTATGAACCTGTGACTTAAATTCCTTCATGATGCTCTGTTTCTTTTGGCCAGGAAGGTGATGCTTTTGGATTTCCTAGAAAGTTTCTCCAAGCTATGGCAGTGTGCAAGAATCTGGACTGGAATGCAGATAAGTGTCCAGTCTGAAACAGAGCTGGTGAGAAGTCTACCAAGATGCTAAAGTGTCTGTGGAGCTGATTGGCAAGCAACTACAAGAGCCTGAGCAGAAAAAATGCCGTAGTTCATTGGGAGGTAGAAATGAGCAGGCACACACTACCTTCTGAATGCTGCATCCTGAAAAGAGTTTCTAAAAGTACCTGCCCTTCCACAAAAAAAAAAAAAAAAAAAAGAAGGAAAACACAGGTTCTGAGGAGATTTGAACTCATGACCTCTGGTCTACAAGACCAGTACTTTAAACCCTGAGCTACAGAGCCACTCATGCAAGCCTTTTGATGCACTTTTTTTTTAAACATGTTTGTTCATTGGTGTTCTCTGCCTTTCAACAGGGTGATAGAAGTTGCATCTTTGGATCTTTCATCACACCCAAGCCATTTCCATAAGGACATGGGTAGCTATGCCGAATTGTGCCATATTGCCCAGTATTTGGCTGGACAAACAGACAATCCAGTGACGTGCTAAGGGAACTGAAAACTGATTGCACAGCAGCATCTGCAAAATTTGGCTGCCTCAATAAATTATCTTCATCTTTCGAATTCTAGTCACCCAAGTAACATCTATAGGAGCCATACCTCTCAACCTGGAAACATCAAAAATCTGGACAAGGCTCATGAAAAATAGGTACAAATCTGTACGCTGATTAACATCTAATTTGCATACATAATTACGTAACCCCACCCACTCCGATGGAATTGTGGGATACCAACTTTCAAACGCAAACTGAAAAACAGAACCAAAATATGGCTCTAGAGTCTAGACCCTGTAGTAAATGGTAACCATTTTTTTTTTGAAACGTGTAACACATGATGTTCACTGGGAAGGGAAAAGATAATGAATATTATGATTTTATTTTGGTGATTTGCAGTATCTGGGTTTTGAGGTAAAAGTAGAGCATTTAATGTTGCATTTAATGGTAAGCAATAATCTTCTTTTGTCTTTTCCCGGTTAGGGGTCACCACAGCAGATCATCTGTCCTCTCATGGTTGGCAGTGGAGTTTTACTGTGTCGAGTTGCCAGCCCAGTGCCCAACCTTCCTAGAAGGTGCACACACACTCACACCTAGGGCCAATATGGAGTGTCCAATCCACCTACTGCATGCTCTAACTTTAGCAAAAGAAAGTTATAATTTGCTAGAACCTCCAAAAGTCATTCTCCATGGCCTACTGATCAGTGGCATAGCTTGAGTTTGTGCCACCCGGAACTGTCTGAGTTTGCCACTTTCCCACTCACAAAATCATAGATGATTGGGGCCCCCAAACACAGCCCTCCCCCTGCAGCCATTCCAATATCCCATTACTTGGCTATTTCACCCTATTTACTGTAAACACCGTAATGTGTGCACTGCTTTACTTCTATGATGATTTGGATTTCATTTAAAACTTATTTTACAGCACAAACACTAATACATATCTGCTAAACAAAACAATAGTCTCACAATTAAAATATACTTAGGATTAAAACTTCTCTGCCTTGAAACTCAAAATGCATGCCATCTGGCCAGTGGTGGATAAAGATTACCTTTGAGCCGTTTTCAAATCATAGGCACTTTACACACAAAACATACATGTGTTTTTTGATACACCTTCCTGATTGTATTAAATTACATTCCTTGTATAATATAACACACTTGTTAGAGCTTTTAAATTTGTTTTGAACATTTTTCCAGTAAGCAATGAAAGAAAATGCATGAACAAATAATGACAAAACTGCTCAATTCAGAATATTTCTATCATAAAAGTCCACTCAGATGTCTACAACCCACCAGTATCAGTAAATATTCACAATCTCTGCAGAAGTAAAAGTCATCTAAATAATTCCACATTAAAGAGATCTGTAACTAATGAAGAGGTTGCTGCTAGAAAACAACTTTATATTTCATTATTTCTTCTACAAATAAAGTGCCTATTGCCCTTGATGAATAACCTACTTATGTTATATTAAAAAAATGATAAGCTAGTAACATTGCAAGAGGGAATGGATGGCAAACATAACAGGTTCATAGTTACTAGTTATGTCTGCCAAAGAGGACATTCGCAGGACTGCAGCATCCACCCCCTTTAAAAATACAACACAGCACAGTATCAGTAATCCATCTACATACCATGGGAGTAAAACCCACAGCCTTCTGCATCAAAAAGCAAGTATTCTACTTGTTGTGCTACTAACACAGACTTGACATAAGCAACACAAAACTTTTCTAACCTTGAAGAACTATGCAGGACAAAAAATCTGGAAAAAGCCAAAATTTGTTAGGGGTGGGGGGATGACAAAGGCCCAAAACCAGGGACACATTTTAAACATTGCTTGCATAATATTAGAAAATCTGCTAGAATAAAATGTTTTGTGTTACTATGAGTTTCCTGAAAGACAGGAAGACTGAAACTTAAATAACTATCATTATTTAGTGAATTCAGTTCTCACTGATTTGCCAGAAAACCACAAATGTTAAGAGGAACATTCCAGACATTTTGTAAAACTTTGGACAGTAGAGAACTATGGTTAACTCCATGAATCATCACAAGTGGTGGTGGAATAGGTAGAGACTTTAGGGTCTTGCTCCTTGTATGCAAGGCACAAGGTTCGAGTCTGCATAATTCTAACTAGCAGTTATACCTAACTGGGGCATTTGCACCCACACACACACTTAAATTGTAAGGATTGCTTAGGACCTTGTAAAATAAAATGCAGAGCAGCTTGCTAATTGCTTGAATGACCCATACAGCCCTGCAAATGATGATTATGCACATTTTTTTTCAGCTGGTTGTATATAGAAATAAATGGACCATTGGCTAATTTCTTGAATGGACTAAGTTCTCCGACTTACAGTGAGAGCAGTTCTTGAACTTGCAGCCGGTTGTAAAATAAATGCAGAAAATTGGCTATAAAATAAATGCAGAAAATCTTCTAATTGCTTGAATATACTAATTGGCTTGGACATACAGTGAGAACACTGGCACAGCAGATAAAAATTGGACTTTCAAGTACTCGGACTTGCAGCTTACTTTTCACAGCAGAAATAAGTTTAGTTTCACAACAGAAATAAATACGTTCTCTGATTCGCTCGACCATACTTTTGTTCTCTTGTACTTATAGCAATGGCAGATATAATACACTGGCACACACACATTACATATACCTTGCTTTATTGCTTAATGAAACTAAAATAAAATACAAACACACGCACACATTGGCGATTGGCCCCAGCAGCATACTTTCATTTACAGCACGGCACACCAAATAAAATCGCTAAGTACAGCTTGCTTGAAGGGACTTATAGCAGAAATAGATTCTCGGAGACTCGGACTTACAGCGACAGTAGATAAAATAGAATGGCACATGGCACAGCAGATAAAATCAAACTTTCACACAGTTCTCTCGCTTAGACGTGCAGCACAGCAGATAAAAAACTATCACAACTGACAGAAGGGTAAAAATCTATGCCAGTATGCAGCCTATGAGCCCAGTATTTTTTTTTCTTCCCAGCATCAGCCTGAGACATGTGAGCAGACTATCTGCAAAACTTGATCATACAGACACACACCAGCTCAGCTGTTAAAAGTAAATCAAACTCAAAGCAGTTAGTAAAATGAATCCCTCTCATACAAAGCAGCTCAGCCGTGAAAAGTAAAATGTAATGCCTGGCTGCAAGTTATTTCTCCTGCCATAAAGAGTATATAGCAGCCGTCAGTAAATACATTCCATTAAACTGTTTAAACAGCTCACCTACACAACCGTATAAAGTAAAAGAAAGCAGTTCAGCTGTTAAAAGAATAAAAAAGCACATAAAAGTAAAATGCAATGCCTCCCTGAGGCTCCTTTCTCATACAAAATAGCTCAGCTCACTGTTAAAATTAAAATGTACCTGCCATTAAGAATACATAGCAGCCATAAGTAAATAGGTTCTGTTACTTACATAGCTCTTGCAGTAGTTTAAAAAAGTAACCAGCCCATTCTCGGCAGCATTAGTGCTGCTACCTGCTACTGTTTAATTTTCATTTCCCGCCTACTCATAGCCAGACGGAAATAATGACGCGAGCTCCTTGAGCTCAATTCCGACTGGCTGGTAGCGTTGACGGAGCTGATGTCATTGCGCACGTGATGACGTCAGCTCCAACAGCACGAAAATTCAAAACATAAAAAAAAGAAAGCAAAAAAATCAGAACTGAAGGGGTGCCACTCGGGAATCGTGGCACCCCTTCATTTTGACCCCAAAACTCGGTAAAAAACGAGTAATTCAGGATGGTTGGGAGGTCTGATAGGAGCTGTGAAGTAAGGAAACTTTAAATAGGCCCTCTCATGGTTAAAAGGAGTATGTCATGTCATTTGCAAAAGTGCATGCGTCTGCATAGTCCTTTGCATGCAGTATTGAAAATAGATTTGAAGAAGTCACTTTCTGATCACTAGAACCTGCTTGCAGCTCTAATAGTAAGTCAGCATCCAGACTGGACCAAGTCTGGCCAGGGATGCATCCAACACTGACCAAGTTGCTGCACTGTCCCTACACACTGATGACAAATGACTGCAAGAGTCTAAGCAGGAAAACAAGCTGTATTTCTTTATACTAGAAAAAGGATCAAACATTTCTTTGAGAGTGCAGGACTAAAATCTAGTGCCTAAAACTCATCTGACTGTGGGTGTTTATGACACCTGAAGCACATTCTTCTCAAGCAAGAGCTCTGAAGATTCAAACTCATAACCTCTTGTTTACAAGACGAGCACTTTTACCACTATACCAGCAATCCTCAAGGTGGCAGTGTTCAGCACAACTTTCTTCTAGAAAGAACTTCTTTTTCTAGCTTTCCTTTTTGCTTGCTAACTACACAACTTTCTTAGGCAAGAGCTCAAAAGACTCAAACTCATGATCTTTTGTTTATCAAACCAGCAACTTAACCACTGTGCTAGCAAGGCTAAAGAAGGAAACGCCACGCAAAGCTTTCTTCAAGAAAGAATTTCTTCATTTGTCTTTCCTTTTAGCCTGTTTACTGAGTGTGAGACACAGGAAGTAGCACTACTTGCTTGAACATTACCCACAAACAAGGTAGCTGGCCCGTACAGGGATGAAACCCACAATCTTGTCATTATTAGCACCACTCTTTAGCCAACTTAGCTAACATGTGAGGTCTTTAAGACTACCATCCAACCTCCATCAGCATGCGAACTGATGTCAATGATGGTGTGAGCAATTATATGTATAGGGTGCTATGCCTCAGCTCAAGAGGTGCTACTGTATCAATACTCCTCGACAGATGACGGATACTATCTGTCAAATGTTTGACTACTCAACTCTCCACTGAGAATGCTGATCCAAATTACTTTCAGTTCTATGAACCTGTGACTTCAATTCCTTCATGATGCTCTGTTTCTTTTGGCCAGGAAGGTGATGCTTTTGGATTTCCTAGAAAGTTTCTCCAAGCTATGGCAATGTGCAAGAATCTGGACTGGAATGCAGATAAGTGTCCAGTCTGAAACAGAGCTGGTGAGAAGTCCACCAAGATGCTAAAGTGTCTGTGGAGCTGATTGGCAAGCAACTACAAGAGCCTGAGAAGAAAAAATGCCATAGTTCATTGGGAGGTAGAAATGAGCAGGCACACACTACCTTCTGAATGCTTCATCCTGAAAAGAGTTTCTAAAAGTACCTGCCCTTCCACAAAAAAAAAAGAAGGAAAACACAGGTGCTGACGAGATTTGAACTCATGACCCCTGGTTTACGAGATCAGTGCTCTTACCCCTGAGATAAAGAGCCACTCGTGCAAGCCTTTTGATGCACTTTTTTTAAACATGTTTGTTCATTGCTGTTCTCTGCCTTTTAACAGGGTGATAGAATTTGCATCTTTGGATCTTTCATCACACCCAAGCCATTCCATAAGGGCATGGGTAGCTATGCTGAATTGTGCCATATTGCCCAGTATTTGGCCGGACAAACAGAAAATCCAGTGATGTGCTAAGGGAACTGAAAACTGATTGCACGGTAGCATCTGCAAAATTTGGCTGCCTCCATAAATTATCTTCATTTGGTTTATCTTTCGAATTCTAGTCACCCAAGTAACATCTATGTGAGCGGTGAAATAAGGAAACTTTAAATAGGCCATTTCCTGGTTAAAAGAAGTATGTCATGTCATTTGCAAAACTGCATGCATCTGCATAGTCCTTTGCATGCAGTATTGAAAATAGATTTGAAGAAGTCACTTTCTGATCACTAGAACCTGCTTGCAGCTATAATAGTAAGTCAGCATCCAGACTGGACCAAGTCTGGCCAGGGATGCATCCAATACTGTCCAAGTTGCTGCACTGTCCCAACACACTGATGACAAGTGACTGCAAGAGTCTAAGCATGAAAACAAGCTGTATGTCTTTATACTAGAAAAAGGATTGAACATTTCGTTGAGAGTGCAGGACTAAAATCTAGTGCCTAAAACTCATCTGCCTGTGGGTGTTTATGACAGCTGAAGCACATTCTTTTCAAGCAAGAGCTCAAAAGAGTCAAACTCATAACCTCTTGTTTACAAGACCAGCGCTTTAACCACTGTACCAGCAATCCTCAAGATGGTAGCATTCAGCACAACTTTCTTCTAGAAAGAACTTCTTTTTCTAGCTTTCCTTTTTGCTTGCTAACTACACATCTTTCTTAGGCAAGAGCTCGAAAGACTCAAACTCATGATCTTTCATTTATTAAACCAGCACCTTAACCACTGTACTAGCAAGGCTGAAGATGAAAACGCCAAGCAAAGCTTTCTTAATGAAAGAATTTCTTCATTTGTCTTTCCTTTTAGCCTGTTTACTGAGTGTGAGACACAGGAGGTAGCACTAATTGCTGGAACATTACCCACAAACAAGGTAGCTGGCACGTACAGGGATGAAACCCACAATCTTGTCATTATTAGCACCACTCTTTAACCAACTTAGCTAACATGTGAGGTCTTTAAGACTACCATCCAACCTCCATCAGCATGCGAACTGATGTCAATGATGGTGTGAGCAATTATATGTAAAGGGTGCTATGCCTCAGCTCAAGAGGTGCTACTGTATCAATACTCCTCGACAGATGACGGATGCTATCTGTCAAATGTTTGACTACTCAACTCTCCACTGAGAATGCTGATCCAAATTACTTTCAGTTCTATGAACCTGTGACTTAAATTCCTTCATGATGCTCTGTTTCTTTTGGCCAGGAAGGTGATGCTTTTGGATTTCCTAGAAAGTTTCTCCAAGCTTTGGCAGTGTTCAAAAATCTGGACTGGAATGCAGATAAGTGTCCAGTCTGAAACAGAGTTGGTGAGAAGTCTACCAAGATGCTAAAGTGTCTGTGGAGTTGATTGGCAAGCAACTACAAGAGCCTGAGCAGAAAAAATGCCGTAGTTCATTGGGAGGTAGAAATGAGCAGGCACACACTACCTTCTGAATGCTTCATCCTGAAAAGAGTTTCTAAAAATAGCTGCCCTTCCGCAAAAAAAAAAAAAAGAAGACGGGGAACACAGGCTCTGATGAGATTTGAACTCATGACCCCTGGTTTACGAGACCAGTGCTCTAACCCCTAAGCTACAGAACCACTCCTACAAGCCTTTTGATGCACTTTTTTTAAACATGTTTGTTCATTGGTGTTCTCTGCCTTTCAACAGGGTGATAGAATTTGCATCTTTGGATCTTTCATCACACCCAAGCCATTCCATAAGGGCATGGGCAGCTATGCCGAATTGTGCCATATTGCCCAGTATTTGGCCGGACAAACAGACAATCCAGTGACGTGCTATGGGAACTGAAAACTGATTGCACGATAGCATCTGCAAAATTTGGCTGCCTCCATAAATTATCTTCATTTGGTTTATCTTTCAAATTCTAGTCATCCAAGTAACATCTATGTGAGCGGTGAAGTAGGGAAACTTTAAATAGGCCCTCTCCTGGTTAAAAGGAGTATGTCATGTCATTTGCAAAACTGCATGCATCTGCATAGTCCTTTGCATGCAGTATTGAAAATATATTTGAAGAAGTCACTTTCTGATCACTAGAACCTGCTTGCAGCTATAATAGTAAGTCAGCATCCAGACTGGACCAAGTCTGGCCAGGGATGCATCCAATACTGACCAAGTTGCTGCACTGTCCCTACACACTGATGACAAGTGACTGCAAGAGTCTAAGCAGGAAAACAAGCTGTATGTCTTTATACTAGAAAAAGGATTGAACATTTCGTTGAGTGTGCAGGACTAAAATCTAGTGCCTAGAACTCATCTGACTGTGGGTGTTTATGACAGCTGAAGCACATTCTTTTCAAGCAAGAGCTCAGAGGAGTCAAACTCATAACGTCTTGTTTACAAGACGAGCACTTTAACCACTGTACCAGCAATCCTTGAGATGGTAGCGTTCAGCACAACTTTCTTCTACAAAGAACTTCTTTTTCTAGCTTTCCTTTTTGCTTGCTAACTGCAAATCTTTCTTAGGCAAGAGCTCAAAAGATTGAAACTCATGATCTTTCGTTTATCAAACCAGTACTTTAACCACTGTGCTAGCAAGGCTGAAGATGGAAATGCCAAGCAAAGCTTTCTTCAAGAAAGAATTTCTTCATTTGTCTTTCCTTTTCACCTGTTTACTGAGTGTGAGACACAGGAAGTAGCACTAATTGCTTGAACATTACCCACAAACAAGGTAACTGGCTCGTACAGGGATGAAACCCACAATCTTGTCATTATTAGCACCACTCTTTAACCAACTTAGCTAACATGTGAGTTCTTTAAGACTACCATTCAACCTCCATCAGCATGCAAACTGATGTCAATGATGGTGTGAGCAATTTTATGTAAAGGGTGCTATGCCTCAGCTCAAGAGGTGCTACTGTATCAATACTACTCGACAGATGACGGATGCTATCTGTCAAATGTTTGACTACTCAACTCTCCACTGAGAATGCTGATCCAAATTACTTTCAGTTCTATGAACCTGTGACTTAAATTCCTTCATGATGCTCTGTTTCTTTTGGCCAGGAAGGTGATGCTTTTGGATTTCCTAGAAAGTTTCTCCAAGCTTTGGCAGTGTTCAAAAATCTGGACTGGAATGCAGATAAGTGTCCAGTCTGAAACAGAGTTGGTGAGAAGTCTACCAAGATGCTAAAGTGTCTGTGGAGCTGATTGTCAAGCAACTACAAGAGCCTGAGCAGAAAAAATGCCGTAGTTCATTGGGAGGTAGAAATGAGCAGGCACACACTACCTTCTGAATGCTTCATCCTGAATATAGTTTCTAAAAATACCTTCCCTTCCGCAAAAAAAAAAAAAAAAAGAAGAAGGGAAACACAGGCTCGGATGAGATTTGAACTCATGACCTCTGGTTTGTGAGACTAGTGCTTTAACCCCTAAGCTACAGAGCCACTCGTGCAAGTCTTTTGATGCACTTTTTTTAAACATGTTTGTTCATTGGTGTTCTCTGCCTTTCAACAGGGTGATAGAATTTGCATCTTTGGATCTTTCATCACACCCAAGACATTCCATAAGGGCATGGGCAGCTATGCCGAATTGTGCCATATTGCCCAGTATTTGGCCGGACAAACAGACAATCCAGTGACGTGCTAAGGGAACTGAAAACTGATTGCACGATAGCATCTGCAAAATTTGGCTGCCTCCATAAATTATCTTCATTTGGTTTATCTTTCGAATTCTAGTCACCCAAGTAACATCTATGTGAGCGGTGAAGTAAGGAAACTTTAAATAGGCCCTCTCCTGGTTAAAAGGAGTATGTCATGTCATTTGCAAAACTGCATGCATCTGCATAGTCCTTTGCATGAAGTATTGAAAATAGATTTGAAGAAGTCACTTTCTGATCACTAGAACCTGCTTGCAGCTATAATAGTAAGTCATCATCCAGACTGGACCAAGTCTGGCCAGGGATGCATCCAATACTGACCAAGTTGCTGCACTGTCCCTACACACTGATGACAAGTGACTGCAAGAGTCTAAGCAGGAAAGCAAGCTGTATGTCTTTATACTAGAAAAAGGATTGAACATTTCGTTGAGAGTGCAGGACTAAAATCTAGTGCCAAAAACTCATCTGACTGTGGGTGTTTATGACAGCTGAAGCACGTTCTTTTCTAGCAAGAGCTCAGAGGAGTCAAACTCATAACCTCTTGTTTACAAGACAAGCGCTTTAACCAGTGTACCAGCAATCATCGAGATAGCAGCATTCAGCACAACTTTCTTCTAGAAAGAACTTCTTTTTCTAGCTTTCCTTTTTGCTTGTTAACTACACATCTTTCTTAGGCAAGAGCTCAAAAGACTCAAACTCATGATTTTTCGTTTATCAAACCAGCACCTTAACCACTGTGCTAGCAAGGCTGAAAATGGAAATGCCAAGTGTCAAATAAATTATTAAGAATCAGACTGTAAAATCATTAGGCTTTTTAAAATGACAGTCAACACACAGGAGATTCAGATGCAAAAGTTTACTAGTGTACACCAGGAGGCAAAAGACCATACAATACAAGTATAGAATTTTGCCTAACATGATACAGGAAATAAACTTCATTATATACACTATACATTCAAGCTGTGCCCACCTTACTGACGTGGTCAGTCACAGGACACCTACATCACTATAGTCTACAATATTCTATTCATAAGAAAGTGCTGAGGTTATACTTTTTAAAAGTTTTCCCATGAGAATAATACAGCCTTGCAAAGCACCTGGTCAGTTATAATGTCTTTCTGTAAATGTTATTCTTTCAAGGTTTCAGTCCTGCTCGAATACAATAGTCAGTTCAGTTCTTAATACGCTTCTTTGTTCTTCTCGCAACATTAATTTTAGCAGCTGTGCTGATAATATTCACAAGGCCAACTATCTCAGAGGAAGGAAGAAAAGATTCAATGCCTTATACATTCATTTTCCTGACCCAGCAGATAATCATTAGTGAAAAACATAAGCTTGCTGAGCTGGCTACTGCCAGGGTCAGAGTTCAATCACACTGCAGCTCTAAAGCTTCAAGCAATTACATGTAAGATCATTCTTACTGCCATATTGTAAAATAGAATAAAATGCATTACATACTATTTGCTTTTAAACTAGCACTTCATATATGTTTAAGTACATGTTTTTCTAACATTCTCCCTCCTTTTAATACTTTTTATTCTATTCAGAAACATAAACAACATTATATCATTCCCTAGCCTTCTCCTTTTAAGGACTTTAACTAGGCAAGTCATTTAATCTATACTTCAGAAAAAGCATCATCTGAAATCAATCTTTCAATTTCAATATCTTGGTAAAAAGTTTCAGTAACAGATAAATCAACAAAATCTTTGATTAATCTTTTCATTCAGGGAATTCCACAGCAAACACATGCTCCTATTAGGAGTATACCCACACAAATAGCAATTAAAATGTTCAATAGGATGGAACCCCACCCCCCAAACAGATTCTGGAAAAAGTCCGTCAGTGGGTTTGGGCCTGGTTTAGTCATTGCTGATACTTGCTGAATTACCTCTAGGTGATTATTTATCTCGTAACGATTCTCAGGGATAAAAGCACAGCATTCTTCTTCGTGTACCACCTCTTGCCGCTAGGGTGAAGTAAAGAGCCATTCGATTTTGTAGCACAACAGTTCTCATTACATTCAGTTCATCAGTCACCAATTCTAGGGCGGAAAAAGTTGCATTACTTATTACTTCAAGAAGTTTCGACAGCTTTCTCAGCTCCCAGATTGATTTGACTGCTCCATAGGCTGGTAGTATTCCTGCCCAGGATATAACACTGTTACCCAAGTCCATATGAGTCAATTCACTTTTGTCTTTTACTGAATTATGGTCTTTCCAACCAGCTTTGATCTTCCCAACTGGATTCACAGGTTTCTTAACTGGACCTTCAGATTTTCGAGCTGTTTCCCTTACATTTCGTATCTTAGCCAAAGGTAATTCTGCAGTATGTCTTATTGCTGGAACCAGATAACCCAAAAAACAACTGCCGGACCAATTCTCAGGTAACCATTTATATGCCTTTTTCCCACAAATAAAATAACAGTTTTTTACTTTGGTACTAATACGTGTTATCCCTGCATGAAACATTTTCCTATCTTTAATAGACAATTGTTTAGTTAAGACTGGATTGTCACGTACTGCATTTAATGTAGTTTTCATTGAACTCAGATATGAATCATAGTTAGTATTACAAACAGTACCCTCACTTCTGACTTTAATGTAACATTTATAAGACATTGTTATATTACAATTACTCCAGTCCACCTGGAGGGTATCATTTTTGTAAAAACATACAACTCCTTTTTGTGTGACAGGTAAAAATAAAAGCTATTTTGTCCTGTGATCTCACAGTTCCTGTATCAAAAAGCAAATTTTCCCAAGTCTCATTTATCCCCAGAGGGACAGCGGACATTAACAGTCCTCCATATGCTGTTGGTATAGCTGTACAAACCCAGCAATTTGAAATGTTCATAGTCTCTGCATACACACGTTTCATGGCCAGGTATGTGTTAAAATTTGGATGCCAGTCTATAGACAGTTCATCACGTCTTCTCACTTTCACTCGTGTGGTTGAGTGCAGGAAAAACCACAATAAGAGAAAAATTGTCACACTTATAGTCAACAAATGCACAGCTAACAAAATAATTATGCAACAGTTCTGGGGTTGCTCTGCTTTTCTGTTTGCTTTACTTTTGGCCATTTTGCCCTTGTGTATCAGTCACAAAGTTCTTATCAAGTTGAAAGTTCTTTACCGGTTTACAATGCGTCAAATGAACCCAGGACGTCCTCTCAGCTACTCTGACTGCAGTAGGCCTTGCCAACAGGACCTGGTACGGACCTTCCCACTTTGGACTCACCCTTTTCGTCACCTTCAACCAGATCCAGGTACATGGTTCCAAAACTGCTTCTACCGGTTTGTTCTGTCTTTCATTTGAAAAAGAGTTAAACTGCAAAACAGATTTATTCATTAACAGTTTCTTTATATAATTAGCTAATGAACTGTCAGCCTCCTGCTCTGCAGGCATGAGAGCTTTCCACTGAGGCACACAATATGCTCTCCCAAAAAACATTTTAGAGGGAGTCAAACCTTTAACATTTATTTAATTCTATGAAATCCATACAAATAGTATGGAACGGGTATGGTGGTATAGGAAAACTTCCTTGCTTGGTTTTAAATGCTGCTTGTGCATGGTGCTTGTTACAAGTATGACAAGCTGCACAAAATTTTTTGTATAATTTATGTATCCATATGTTTGGAACTAACTGTACCATCCCCCCTGTTGAGACATGGCACTGCCCATGGCTCAACAAAGCCGCATATCTAAATAAATTAGACGGCAATATCGGTTTTCTTTCTTTGGAAATGTACAGTCCATTCTCAAGAATTGCACCTCGTTTTACCCATTTTTGTTTTTCTGCTTTTGTAGTAAGCATCTGCATTGTTTTTAACATGTCTAAATCTAAAATCTCAGAGGGTTGTAATTCCTCATTCAAAAATAAAGTTTCTGAGTCTGAGGCTGCTTGCTTTGCAGCTGCATCAGCTCGTGTATTACCTTTTGAAATCTTATCCTGTTGTTTTGTATGAGCTACACATTTACAAATAGCTACTTTGGTAGGTAACTGAATAGATTCTAATAGCTCCCAAATAAATTGCGCATGATTAATAGGTTTTCCACTGGATGTAATCATTCCTCTAATTTTCCATTGTTGTGCAAATACATGTACTGTAGAAAAAGCATACTGACTGTCAGTATATATGTTTACACACTTGTTTTTTGCTAAAGTACATGCTCTCGTCAAAGCTATCAACTCTGCTGCTTGTGCAGATAAGTTGTGTGGTAAGGATTGAGCTTCTAAAATTTCAGTGTCTGTAACTACTGCATATCCCACCAGATTCTTCCCTGTAGGACCCCTTCTGCATGAGCCGTCCACGTAATATGTCACCTCAGCATTATCCAAGGGCATATCTATAAGATCTTGTCTAGGTAAGCTAACTGTTCAATTTCCTGCAGGCAGCTGTGTGGTGTGCCCACTGCAGGAGTTGGAAGTAATGTCGTACATCGTTCAATTGTCATATGAGGTTGGCTCAGCAGTATAGTTATACATGAAAGATGTCTAGCAGGAGAAAGGTATGCCATTTTCTCTTGCAGTAAAATTATTGCAACTGCATGAGGCACTCTCAATGTGAGAGGGTGGAATAACACCACTGAGGCCGAAGCCTGCACTGCCATTGCTGCTGCAACTACTGCTTGTACACAGTGAGGCAAATATTGCACCACTGGGTCTAACTGTGATGAATAGTAAGCTATGGGGCATTGCTTATCCCCATGTTGTTGCGTCAATACTGATGTCTGATGTCATGTACCCTTGCTTACAATCTACGGTCTGAAAGAACCGTTTGTGATAATTTGGAAGTCTTAAAACTAATGAAGAAGCTATCAACTGCTTCAACCTGCAGAAAGCCATTTCTGCTTCTGTTGTCCATTGTAAAATATCTTGTACTGCCATTGGTGTCTTATATATCAAATCAGTCAGTGGAGCAGATTCCAAAGCATAATTTGGTACCCAGCTCCAACAAAAATTAGTTGTACCTAAGAAAGACATTCTTTCTTTCTTAGTTGTTGGTTTGGGTGTTTGCAAGATTGCTGTTTTTCTTTCTTCATCTAGTATTCTACCTTCATTGGATATCACATATCCCAAGTATCTAACTTGTTTTCTCAAAAGTTGTAACTTACTTTTGTTTACTTTGTGTCCTTGTATTGCTAAAAATTTTAATAATGCTACAGTATCCGCCCTGCACTGCTGCTGGGTGGGGGCTGCTAGCAAGATGTCATCTACATAAAGTAGAATTTGACTACCTCCAGGTGGGGTAAATCCTGCCAGGTTGCTAGCCATTTTTTTGTGCAAATATTGTTGGGCTCTCACAATATCCCTGTGGTAGTCGAGTATATGTATACCTTTTACCCTGAAATGTAAATGCAAACCAATATTGACTATCAGGATGTATAGGTATTGAAAAGAAACCATTGCTAATATCTACCACAGAGAAATACTTCTCTTGCGGTTCTAAATCATTTAACAAAGTATGTGGGTCTGGCACCGTAGGTGCTCTAGGTATTACTGCATTATTTACAGCTTGTAAATCTTGTACCATCCGCCATTCCCCATTTACTTTTTTAACAGGAAATAGGGGTGTATCACATGGTGAATCAAGAGATTCTACCAGTACTCCTTCTTTGAGTAATGCTGCTATTATAGGCTTAATTCCTACTTCTTCATCCTTTCTCAAAGGGTATTGTCTTTTCTGTGGTCTAAAAGCTGACTTTGGGGTAATTGTAACTGGTCCTGCTGTTTGAATAAGCCCTACATCTGACTTGCCTGTTGACCACAGAGTTGTTGGAATTTCACACAAGGCCTTTTCTTTTTCTTCTAATAAAAATGCTAATCAGCTGTCCTCGCTAGATTGCAAGTGTACAGCTGTATGTGTCTGTGTCAACCAATTCAGTTTTTGTTTTTGTATCCCTTGTCCTGACAGCTCTAAATCAGTCTGTTTCTCCCATCTTGTTACTTTTTCTCCTAAGTCTGCCCATTTAACACTTTTATTCTTTGTAAAGCTAACATGTGGCAACCGATTTGATCCATACAATGCAAGAAATTCTTGAGGAAATGAACAGCTAACTACACTGTTCCCCTCAGTATCCCAGTACAAAGTACGCAAAACCAATCTAGTTGCACGATTTCTAAACAGTTCTTGCTCATACTCTCTATCAGGTCCTGGTGTGGTACAGTAATATAGAGTACAGTGTAACAAATGCTGTTGATTAGTGTCAAGGGAGGGGGTTTTACTGATGGCTACGTTCATCAGCTCCTTGGTCACTGCCCCTGGATCAGTCGTGACTAGGTCCTGGCTGTACCAATAAAAGGTTTCACCCTCTGATCGCACTACAAAAGTATCCATTTGTCTCTGTGCCTCCATACCTTGTACAGTTGGAACTACTGCTATGCCAAATATCTGCATAAGGTCACTGCCCAATAGGTTTACTGGACACTTTGCAGAAACCACTATTTTACTTCTCTGGGTCATACCTGAAACAGGGTCAGTTATTGCTATATCATGGGAGAGTGGTTCCCTGTATAGCTCTCCATTTGCTGCTTTTACTAATACATAATCAGGTGATTCAGAATGTTCTGGTAACTTGGAGGGCTGTATCAAAGTCCGTGACGCTCCTGAGTCACACAGGAATTTGACTTCCCTTCCCTCCACCAGAAGTGTCACTTCTGGTTTTGTA
This sequence comes from Protopterus annectens, assembly GCF_019279795.1. NCBI lineage: Eukaryota > Metazoa > Chordata > Ceratodontiformes > Protopteridae > Protopterus > Protopterus annectens. The sequence continues at coordinate 1,659,409,816 of NC_056725.1, read as the reverse complement.
TCTGCTGGGTAGAGCTCCAGGCTCAACAATGCTAAATCTAAAATTTCATTTCCATTTTTATCTAAGTCAATTTGTACTTCCTCTACTCCTTCTACTACATTGGTATTTGTCTTTTCTATTCTAGCTGTTACTGGTGATTTCTGACTTTCATATGATGTATCCTCACTATCATATAGTCACTCCTCATCTCCTTTATCTTCTGTCATTGCTTTCTTATTTTGTTTACGGTCCCTAGCTAGATGGCCTTTTTACCTGACTGTAATACAAATACTTCAGCTCCGTCTTCAGCAGTGAAGACTTGCGCCTTCTTTTTCTTTTTACTATTAAAGTGTCTTTCAGCATGTCTAGCATACTCAAGTAAGGCTTGTAGCCTGCTTGTTTGGTGATCTATCATATGCTTTGTAATAAAGCTACTGATAGGGGCAATGCAACCTTTGAAAAATGCATTTTTTAATTGTTGTTCATATGGGGAATCATGTGTTTGGTTCTCAGGAACCAACATACCGCTGTGATTATTAAAGCATTCTAATAATCTAGCATAATATCCATCTATTGTCTCATTTTCCTGTTGTATGCATTGATTAATGCAAGTCCAGTCTGCTCTAAGTTTCCATTTCTCAGAGATTCTGTCTGTCATACCTTTCACTCTGTTGTCTAAAAATGTTTTTGAATTTCTAAGCTTCTGTTTTTCTACAATTTGCTTCCTCAATCCACCTGTGTGCTTGAGGTATGCCTAGTTGGTGCTGCTTTTTTGCCTGATCTCCTGCATCAGATTTAAGCTGTTTAAGGAGTTTAACTAGTGTAAGTTTATCTAGTTTACCATCAAATTCATATTTGTTAACACATTTTGTATAATACCTAACATATCAGCATGCTGTAATTGCATGTATTTTGCCTCTTTGGTTAGCGGATCTTGCAAGGTTTTAGTGCACTGATTACCCATGTCAAAGAAAATGTTACGTAACCCTTTTCTTACCACGTGGTATCTTGGTTCCTTACACAGTTTATCTAGAATAACTGCCTACCTTATTCTGTTTCCCTGATCTATGACAAAATATACAGTAATTTCTTATGTCCCTGATCTGTACAACAAATCTATGACAATTATGTCCCTGATCTGTACAACAAATCTATGACAATTATGTCCCTGATCTGTACAACAAATCTATGACAATAATATTTACTGTAACCTAGTTCCTGATCTAAAACAGAAAAAAGGCAAAAACCTTCCTACCTGAGCCTCCTGGTGATGAAAGTTTTCAAATTCCGCTCTTCAGCCACAGATCAGAAAGTGGACAGCCTCTTTAGACACAACAATTCAGTCAGAGGTCTTTTCACTCAAGAAGAACCATTTTGGCAACTTCTCCTGCGCAGATCTATTACCACCCATACACTCTGACCTGTAGCTTACCAAGGGAATTCCGTCACGAAAGGACCAAACTGTCAAATAAATTATTAAGAATCAGACTGTAAAATCATTAGGCTTTTTAAAATGACAGTCAACACACAGGAGATTCAGATGCAAAAGTTTACTAGTGTACACCAGGAGGCAAAAGACCATACAATACAAGTATAGAATTTTGCCTAACATGATACAGGAAATAAACTTCATTATATACACTATACATTCAAGCTGTGCCCACCTTACTGACGTGGTCAGTCACAGGACACCTACATCACTATAGTCTACAATATTCTATTCATAAGAAAGTGCTGAGGTTATACTTTTTAAAAGTTTTCCCATGAGAATAATATAGCCTTGCAAAGCACCTGGTCAGTTATAATGTCTTTCTGTAAATGTTATTCTTTCAAGGTTTCAGTCCTGCTCGAATACAATAGTCAGTTCAGTTCTTAATATGCTTCTTTGTTCTTCTCGCAACATTAATTTTAGCAGCTGTGCTGATAATATTCACAAGGCCAACTATCTCAGAGGAAGGAAGAAAAGATTCAATGCCTTATACATTCATTTTCCTGACCCAGCAGATAATCATTAGTGAAAAACATAAGCTTGCTGAGCTGGCTGCTGCTAGGGTCAGAGTTCAATCACACTGCAGCTCCAAAGCTACAAGCAATTACATGTAAGATCATTCTTACTGCAATATTGTAAAATAGAATAAAATGCATTACATACTATTTGCTTTTAAACTAGCACTTCATATATGTATAAGTACATATTTTTCTAACACCAAGCAAAGCTTTCTTCAAGAAAGAATTTCTTCATTTGTCTTTCCTTTTAGCCTGTTTACTGAGTGTGAGACACAGGAAGTAGCACTAATTGCTTGAATATTACCCACAAACAAGGTAGCTGGCCCATACAGCGATGAAACCCACAATCTAATCATTATTAGCACCACTCTTTAGCCAACTTAGCTAACATGTGAGGTCTTTAAGACTACCATCCAACCTCCATCAGCATGCAAACTGATGTCAATGATGGTGTGAGCAATTATATGTAAAGGGTGCTATGCCTCAGCTCAAGAGGTGCTACTGTATCAATACTCCTCAACAGATGACAGATGCTATCTGTCAAACATTTGACTACTCAACTCTCCACTGAGAGTGCTGATCCAAATTACTTTCAGTTCTATGAACCTGTGACTTAAATTCCTTCATGATGCTCTGTTTCTTTTGGCCAACAAGGTGATGCTTTTGGATTTCCTAGAAAGTTTCTCCAAGCTATGGCAGTGTGTAAGAATCTGGACTGGAATGCAGATAAGTGTCCAGTCTGAAACAGAGCTGGTGAGAAGTCTACCAAGATGCTAAAGTGTCTGTGGAGCTGATTGGCAAGCAACTACAAGAGCCTGAGCAGAAAAAATGCCATAGTTCATTGGGAGGTAGAAATGAGCAGGCACACACTACCTTCTGAAGGCAGCATCCTGAAAAGAGTTTCTAAAAGTACCTGCCCTTCCACAAAAAAAAAAAAAGAAGGAAAACACAGGTTCTGATGAGATTTGAACTGATGACCGCTGGTTTACAAGGCCAGTGCTCTTAATCCTGAGCTACAGAGCCACTCATGCAAACCTTTTGATGCACTTTTTTTAAACATGTTTGTTCATTGCTGTTCTCTGCCTTTCAACAGGGTGATAGAATTTGCATCTTTGGATCTTTCATCACACCCAAGCCATTCCATAAGGGCATGGGTAGCTATGCCGAATTGTGCGATATTGCCCAGTATTTGGCCGGACAAACAGACAATCCAGTGACGTGCTAAGGGAACTGAAAACTGATTGCATGGTAGCATCTGCAAAATTTGGCTGCCTCAATAAATTATCTTCATTTGGTTTATCTTTCGAATTCTAGTCACCCAAGTAACATCTATGTGAGCGGTGAAGTAAGGAAACTTTAAATAGGCCCCCTCCTGGTTAAAAGGAGTATGTCATGTCATTTGCAAAACTGCATGCATCTGCATAGTCCTTTGCATGCAGTATTGAAAATAGATTTGAAGAAGTCACTTTCTGATCACTAGAACCTGCTTGCAGCTATAATAGTAAGTCAGCATCCAGACTGGACTAAGTCTGGCCAGGGATGCATCCAATACTGACCAAGTTGCTGCACTGTCCCTACATGCTGATGACAAGTGACTGCAAGAGTCTAAGCAGGAAAACAAGCTGTATGTCTTTATACTAGAAAAAGGATTGAACATTTCGTTGAAAGTGCAGGACTAAAATCTAGTGCCTAAAACTCATCAGACTGTGAGTGTTTATGACAGCTGAAGCACATTCTTTTCAAGCAAGAGCTCAGAGGAGTCAAATTCATAACCTCTTGTTTACAAGACGAGCGCTTTAGCCACTGTACCAGCAATCCTCAATATGGAAGCATTCAGCACAACTTTCTTCTAGAAGAACTTCTTTTTCTAGCTTTCCTTTTTGCTTGTTAACAACACATCTTTCTTAGGCAAGAGCTCAAAAGACTCAAACTCATGATCATTTGTTTATCAAACCAGCACCTTAACCACTGTGCTAGCAAGGCTGAAGATGGAAATACCAAGCAAAGCTTTCTTAAAGAAAGAATTTCTTTGTTTGTCTTTCCTCTTAGCCTGTTTACTGAGTGTGAGACACAGGAAGTAGCACTAATTGCTTGAACATTACCCACAAACAAGGTAGCTGGCCCGTACAGGGATGAAACCCACAATCTTGTCATTATTAGCACCACTCTTTAACCAACTTAGCTAACATGTGAGGTCTTTAAGACTACCATCCAACCTCCATCAGCATGCGAACTGATGTCAAAGATGGTGTGAGCAATTATATGTAAAGGGTGCTATGCCTCAGCTCAAGAGGTGCTACTGTATCAATACTCCTCAACAGATGATGGATGCTATCTGTCAAATGTTTGACTACTCAACTCTCCACTGAGAATGCTGATCCAAATTACTTTCAGTTCTATGAACCTGTGACTTAAATTCCTTCATGATGCTCTGTTTCTTTTGGCCAGGAAGGTGATGCTTTTGGATTTCCTAGAAAGTTTCTGCAAGCTTTGGCAGTGTTCAAAAATCTGGACTGGAATGCAGATAAGTATCCAGTCTGAAACAGAGTTGGTGAGAAGTCTACCAAGATGCTAAAGTGTCTGTGGAGCTGATTGGCAAGCAACTACAAGAGCCTGAGCAGAAAAAATGCCGTAGTTCATTGGGAGGTAGAAATGAGCAGGCACACACTACCTTCTGAATGCTTCATCCTGAAAAGAGTTTCTAAAAATACCTGCCCTTCCACAAAAAAAAAAAAAAAGAAGAAGGGAAACACAGGCTCTGATGAGATTTGAACTCATGACCCCTGGTTTACGAGACCAGTGCTCTAACCCCTAAGCTACAGAGCCATTCGGGCACGCCTTTTGATGCACTTTTTTTAAACATGTTTGTTCATTGGTGTTCTCTGCCTTTCAACAGGGTGATAGAATTTGCATCTTTGGATCTTTCATCACACCCAAGCCATTCCATAAGGGCATGGGCAGCTATGCCGAATTGTGCCATATTGCCCAGTATTTGGCCGGACAAACAGACAATCCAGTGACGTGCTAAGGGAACTGAAAACTGATTGCACGATAGCATCTGCAAAATTTGGCTGCCTCCATAAATTATCTTCATTTGGTTTATCTTTCGAATTCTAGTCACCCAAGTAACATCTATGTGAGCGGTGAAGTAAGGAAACTTTAAATAGGTCCACTCCTGGTTAAAAGGAGTATGTCATGTCATTTGCAAAACTGCATGCGTCTGCATAGTCCTTTGCATGCAGTATTGAAAATAGATTTGAAGAAGTCACTTTCTGATCACTAGAACCTGCTTGCAGCTATAATAGTAAGTCAGCATCCAGACTGGACCAAGTCTGGACAGGGATGCATCCAACAATGACCAAGTTGCTGCACTGTCCCTACACACTGATGACAAGTGACTGAAAGAGTCTAAGCAGGAAAACAAGCTGTATGTCTTTATACTAGAAAAAGGATTGAACATTTCGTTGAGAGTGCAGGACTAAAATCTAGTGCCTAAAACTCATCTGCCTGTGGGTGTTTATGACAGCTGAAGCACATTCTTCTCAAGCAAGAGCTCAGAGAATTCAAACTCATAACCTCTTGTTTACAAAACGAGCACTTTAACCACTGTACCAGCAATTCTCAACATAGCAGTATTCAGCACAACTTTCATCTAGAAAGAACTTCTTTTTCTAGCTTTCCTTTTTGCTTGCTAACTACACATCTTTCTTAGGCAAGAGCTCAAAACACTCAAACTCATGAACTCTCATTTATCAAACCAGCACCTTAACCACTGTGCTAGCAAGGCTGAATATGGAAATGCCAAGCAAAGCTTTCTTCAAGAAAGAATTTCTTTGTCTTTCCTTTTAGCCTGTTTACTGAGTGTGAGACACAGGAAGTAGCACTAATTACTTGAACATTACCCACAAACAAGGTAGCTGGCCCGTACAGGGATGAAACCCACAATCTTGTCATTATTAGCACCACTCTTTAGCCAACTTAGCTAACACGTGAGGTCTTTAATCTACCATCCAACCTCCTTCAGCATGCAAACTGATGTCAATGATGGTGTGAGCAATTATATGTAAAGGGTGCTATGCCTCAGCTAAAGAGGTGCTACTGTATCAATACTCCTCGACAGATGACGGATGCTGTCTGTCAAATGTTTGACTACTCACCTCTCCACTGAGAATGCTGATCCAAATTACTTTCAGTTCTATGAACCTGTGACTTAAATTCCTTCATGATGCTCTGTTTCTTTTGGCCAGGAAGGTGATGCTTTTGGATTTCCTAGAAAGTTTCTCCAAGCTATGGCAATGTGCAAGAATCTGGACTGTAATGTAGATAAGTGTCCAGTCTGAAACAGAGCTGGTGAGAAGTCCACCAAGATGCTAAAGTGTCTGTGGAGCTGATTGGCAAGCAACTACAAGAGCCTGAGCAGAAAAAATGCCGTAGTTCATTGGGAGGTAGAATTGAGCAGGCACAGACTACCTTATGAAAGCTTCATCCTGAAAAGAGTTTCTAAAAGTACCTGCCCTTCCACAAAAAAAAAAAAAAAAAGAAGGAAAATACAGGTTCTAATGAGATTTGAACTCATGACCCCTGGTTTACGAGACCAGTGCTTTTATCCCTGCGCTACAGAGCCGCTCATGCAAGAGTTTTGATGCACTTTTTTTAAACATGTTTGTTCATTGCTGTTCTCTGCCTTTCAACAGGGTGATAGAATTTGCATCTTTGGATCATTCATTACACCCAAGGCATTCCATAAGGACATGGGTAGCTATGCCAAATTGTGCCATATTGCCCAGTATTTGGCCGGACAAACAGACAATCCAGTGACGTGCTAAGGGAACTGAAATCTGATTGCACGGTAGCATCTGCAAAATTTGGCTGCCTCAATAAATTATCTTCATTTGGTTTATCTTTTGAATTCTATTCACCCAAGTAACATCTATGTGAGCGGTGAAGTAAGGAAACTTTAAATAGGCCATCTCTTGATTAAAAGGAGTATGTCATGTCATTTGCAAAACTGCATGTGTCTGCATAGTCCTTTGCATGCAGTATTGAAAATAGATTTGAAGAAGTCACTTTCTGATCACTAGAACCTGCTTGCAGCTATAATAGTAAGTCAGCATCCAGACTGGACCAAGTCTGGACAGGGATGCACCCAACAATGACCAAGTTGCTGCACTGTCCCTACACACTGATGACAAGTGACTGAAAGAGTCTAAGCAGGAAAACAAGCTGTATGTCTTTATACTAGAAAAAGGATTGAACATTTCATTGAGAGTGCAGGACTAAAATCTAGTGCCTAAAACTCATCTGCCTGTGGGTGTTTATAACAGCTGAAGCACATTCTTCTCAAGCAAGAGCTCAGAGAATTCAAACTCATAACCTCTTGTTTACAAAACGAGCACTTTAACCACTGTACCAGCAATTCTCAACATAGCAGCGTTCAGCACAACTTTCATCTAGAAAGAACTTCTTTTTCTAGCTTTCCTTTTTGCTTGCTAACTACACATCTTTCTTAGGCAAGAGCTCAAAACACTCAAACTCATGAACTCTCATTTATCAAACCAGCACCTTAACCACTGTGCTAGCAAGGCTGAAGATGGAAATGCCAAGCAAAGCTTTCTTCAAGAAAGAATTTCTTCGTTTGTCTTTCCTTTTAGCCTGTTTACTGAGTGTGAGACACAGGAAGTAGCACTAATTGCTTGAACATTACCCACAAACAAGGTAGCTGGCCCGTACAGGGATGAAACCCACAATCTTGTCATTATTAGCACCACTCTTTAGCCAACTTAGCTAACACGTGAGGTCTTTAATCTACCATCCAACCTCCATCAGCATGCGAACTGATGTCAATGATGGTGTGAGCAATTATATGTAAAGGGTGCTATGCCTCAGCTCAAGAGGTGCTACTGTATCAATACTCCTCGACAGATGACGGATGCTGTCTGTCAAATGTTTGACTACTCAACTCTCCACTGAGAATGCTGATCCAAATTACTTTCAGTTCTATGAACCTGTGACTTAAATTCCTTCATGATGCTCTGTTTCTTTTGGCCAGGAAGGTGATGCTTTTGGATTTCCTAGAAAGTTTCTCCAAGCTATGGCAATGTGCAAGAATCTGGACTGGAATGTAGATAAGTGTCCAGTCTGAAACAGAGCTGGTGAGAAGTCCACCAAGATGCTAAAGTGTCTGTGGAGCTGATGGCAAGCAACTACAAGAGCCTGAGCAGAAAAAATGCCTTAGTTCATTGGGAGGTAGAATTGAGCAGGCACAGACTACCTTCTGAAAGCTTCATCCTGAAAAGAGTTTCTAAAAGTACCTGCCCTTCCACAACAAAAAAAAAAAAGAAGGAAAATACAGGTTCTGATGAGATTTGAAATCATGACCCCTGGTTTACAAGACCAGTGCTCTTACCCCTGAGCTACAGAGCCACTCATGCAAGCATTTTGATGCACTTTTTTTTAACATGTTTGTTCATTGCTGTTCTCTGCCTTTCAACAGGGTGATAGAATTTGCATCTTTGGATCATTCATTACACCCAAGCCATTCCATAAGGACATGGGTAGCTATGCCAAATTGTGCCATATTGCCCAGTATTTGGCCGGACAAACAGACAATCCAGTGACGTGCTAAGGGAACTGAAATCTGATTGCACGGTAGCATCTGCAAAATTTGGCTGCCTCAATAAATTATCTTCATTTGGTTTATCTTTTGAATTCTAGTCACCCAAGTAACATCTATGTGAGCGGTGAAGTAAGGAAACTTTAAATAGGCCATCTCCTGGTTAAAAGGAGTATGTCATGTCATTTGCAAAACTGCATGCGTCTGCATAGTCCTTTGCATGCAGTATTGAAAATTGATTTGAAGAAGTCACTTTCTGATCACTAGAACCTGCTTGCAGCTATAATAGTAAGTCAGCATCCAGACTGGACCATGTCTGGCCAGGGATGCATCCAATACTGACCAAGTTGCTGCACTGTCCCTACACACTGATGACAACTGACTGCAAGACTCTAAGCAGGAAAACAAGATGTATGTCTTTATACTAGAAAAAGGATTGAACATTTCGTTGAGAGTGCAGGACTAAAATCTAGTGCCTAAAACTCATCTGACTGTGGGTGTTTATGACAGCTGAAGCACATGCTTTTCAAGTAAGAGCTTAGAGGAGTCAAACTCATAACCTCTTGTTTACAAGACGAGCGATTTAACCACTGTACCAGCAATCCTCAAGATGGTAGCATTCAGCACAACTTTCTTCTAGAAAGAACTTCTTTTTCTAGCTTTCCTTTTTGCTTGCTAACTACTCATCTTTCTTAGGCAAGAGCTCAAAAGACTCAAACTCATGATCTTTCATTTATCAAACCAGCACCTTAACCACTGTGCTAGCAAGGCTGAAGATGGCAACCCCAAGCAAAGCTTTATTCAAGAAAGAATTTCTTCATTTGTTTTTCCTTTTAGCCTGTTTACTGAGTGTGAGACACAGGAAGTAGCACTAATTGTTTGAACATTACCCACAAACAAGGTAGCTGGCCCATACAGGGATGAAACCCACAATCTTGTCATTATTAGCACCACTCTTTAACCAACTTAGCTAACATGTGAGGTCTTTAAGACTACCATCCAACCTCCATCAGCATGTGAACTGATGTCAATGATGGTGTGAGCAATTATATGTAAAGGGTGCTATGCCTCAGCTCAAGAGGTGCTACTGTATCAATACTCCTCGACAGATGACGGATGCTATCTGTCAAACGTTTGACTACTCAACTCTCCACTGAGAATGCTGATCTAAATTACTTTCAGTTCTATGAACCTGTGACTTAAATTCCTTCATGATGCTCTGTTTCCTTTGGCCAGCAAGGTGATGCTTTTGGATTTCCTAGAAAGTTTCTCCAAGCTATGGCAGTGTGCAAGAATCTGGACTGGAATGCAGATAAGTATCCAGTCTGAAACAGAGCTCGTGAGAAGTCTACCAAGATGCTAAAGTGTCTGTGGAGCTGATTGGCAAGCAACTACAAGAGCCTGAGCAGAAAAAATGCTGTAGTTCATTGGGAGGTAGAAATGAGCAGGCACACACTACCTTCTGAATGCAGCACCCTGAAAAGAGTTTCTAAAAGTACCTGCCCTTCCACAAAAAAAAAAAAAAAGAAGGAAAACACAGGTTCTGATGAGATTTGAACTCATGACCCCTGGTTTACGAGACCAGTGCTCTTACCTGTTAGAGTGTGCTCAACAATATACTAAGGTTGAAAGTAACTTTGCTGCAATTATGCAACATAAATAAGGTATAAGATAAAGCTTGCTTAAATGTAGAAATAGAGTTTAGTAATATGTAATCAGCATCCATACTAAATTACCATGGCTTGGAAAAGGAATCTGCTGAATGGACATTTTTCCCTTACAGACTTAAAAACAGGATGTATGGAAGAGCAAAAATGTAAAATCTGCTTTTAAAGAATGGACAATAACACTGTGACAATGTGTTTCCTCAAAAATATGTTTTTCTGCATGGAAAATAGGACATGGCACAAGAACAGATGTTTTTATACAAAGATCCAAATAAAATACAGGATGTTCACACTGTCAGAAAAGCTGATCTCTTACAATGTGTTTCCTCAAAAATATGTTTTTCTGCATGGAAAACAGGATATGCTTATCAGCACTGGCACAAGAACAGATGTTCTTATACAAAGATCCAAATAGAATACAGGACAATGTGTTTCCTCAAAAACATGTTTTTCTGCATGGACAACAGGACACTGTTACAGGATGTTCACACTGTCAGAAAAGATGGTCTCTTACAAGACATTGTTAACAAGAAAGCTTAGTATTGTTTCTACAGGATGAGCAATTCTCCAAAATAGAATATCAAGAGGAAATGTATATGTTTATGCATGACTAAAACTGTATATAAAGAGCTGTATAAATCCAGTTATGTTAGAGGTATGGTAGGGACTCATTTGTCCTAAGGTAAGTGTTATATCTCTCACATCATCTGTACTATATGAGAAGTAAAGTTGGAACAGTACTTTAAGCTGCAACGTTGTTCCATTTGGTTTATTATAAAAAGGTATTTGTTACTGCTCTCTAAAGTTGATGCTGCAAAGTATATTCTCTCATCAGTGTATATTCTGCAAGTTTCTGTATGCAACAGACTGTGAATGCAAATATAACCAGACTTTGAATTTTAGCAGAATCCAGCCAGCAAGACTGAGTGTCTTAAGAACACTTCAAATCCATCACACCAAGCAGTAAGCAGCTCCATGTAATTTTTTCAGTGGTGAGCTAGCCTGCATTTGAACCTACAATCTGCATTCAAACACAGGAGGAGTGATGGTAAGCCCTGCAGAGGGTCACTTCAGTTAAATTGCAGTAACTAACATTTGTACGTATGTGTAAATCCTAAACAGAAGTATTCCAGTTTATGCAGCTTGCAGTAGTACAGTTTTTTTAGACGTTTACATACGGAGTGAGACTGAAGTTCCAGTCGCAATGCCATAACTTCACTACGAAAAGGTGGATATCCACTAGCACAGCAGTCCGCTGCCTGTTGTGCTTTCCCAGCTTCTCGAGTGACTTTGAAAATTTTTCAGCCATCTGCAACAACAGCCTGATCACCTGTTTTCTTGCTCACTGGTAAGACTTTTTTTTTACGTCACATTTTTTTAGTATGGATGCTATCAGGCAGAATTCTAGCAAATGTAAGCCAAGTTTTACTCTTAATGTAGCAGAACAACCAGATAAAATATGGAGTAAATTGCAGTGTTGGTATACACAACACATTAGTAAGTGTAAAACCTTGTTAGGGCAAGTTGACATACCAGCATTATGTAAGTGGATTGTAACATTTGATTGGTATTTGCAACAAAAAAATGAAGTATATCATAGTAAATGTTTATTGTGTGATTCAAAGGAAACTGCATTTTGTGTAATATGCCATAAACAAGTATTGCATGATATTGCTAAAAAACTAGACTGTGCAGACAGATCTGTTCATGATAAAGAATTAATTAAGGATACACAGTTTTCATTATATCCAGATGTAAAGCAGTTATGTCCTGTCAGTACATTAATTTCTGAATTACAACAGCAATCAAATCTGTTATTGACAGAGTCCCCTGTAGATCTTGTAACTCCCTTTAAAAGTTATGTACAAGCATGGAATGATGCCACGGCTACACATACAGATGAGGACAGAAACAAAGCTTATGATACATTGACAGAAGACTTTAATAAGTTTTTAAAAGAAACAAAATGAATTTAAAATGTTCAAAACTGACATCCAAGATCTCTGTCAAAAGTGCATAGGAGCTCTGCAGTCAACAGAGGAATCCAATAACAGGTATCATATATCCCTTAAACACTTACAGGTAGAAATGACAGACCTTAAACAGTGTCTGATGGAAAAGGAAGAAGAATTAGATGAATTAACAGAGACTAAACTCCAAAATACTATTTTGATATCCCAGCTTAAGGAAGAGTTAAAAAACACAAAACCAGTCCAGATTATAGAACAGGGACAGGGAACTACTACAGATTTATATACACAGTCTAGATTATTACAGAGTTTACCACAGTGGAATGATAAAAAAGGCATATTTTATAACTTGCTTACATTTGAAGAATGGGTGGCATATACAGCAGGATCTGAAATATGGACAGATGCATTACTTAGATGTTTCTGGATTTTCATTCCCAAATGTTTTAAAACTTTCATACAATTAAAGCAAGATGATTATCAGTTGAACACTAAAGTAGGACGTATGACAGCCATTTTAATGGCATTTACACAAGGGCAGCCTCTCACAGCCAAATTATTAGATAATTTTAAAATTACTATCACAGATAAATTAATGGAACAAAGTGATCATTTTAGACTTGCATTTCAAATCATATATAAAAAAACAGACAGAGACATGGGAAAAAGAGACATACAAAAACAGTTAATACATTGCTTCTTAGAACAAGTCAAAGGGGTTCCAGGGGATATTAAATGTATCTATGAAGAAAATTCTGATACCCTCACTGATTTGGTACAAAAACTAATGAGGGGATGGACTATGGCCGATGATGGGACTTTATACTCACACCATATCTTTGTATGTGAAGATAATAGTGAGCCATTTGAAGTAATTGGTGAAGTCAAAAACAGGGGAAGGCAAAGATGGTGTGACCAACCACCAGCAGAAAGAGCTGTGTCAGCACCACCAGCTCCTGCCTCTATGCTTGTAGTACCAGGATCAAGCACAGGTAATGAGCAAAAGGCACCAACATGCTTCTTTTGTAAAAAAATAGGACACGTTAAGCAAAATTGTGATCATTACAAAGCCTGGCACAAAAAGAAGGAAGAACAGGGAGTGTTTCCAAAAAGAGAGCAAACAAATTTACAAGAAAAGTCAGAAAAGCAGGATTATGTACAAAAACCTTACAATATTAGTAAAAACAGTTATAAGAGCCATCAATATACAGGAAAAGGGAAAGTATGCCCAGTAGATTTTCAAACAGTTTCACCTGTAAATCCGAAACATTTGATAGAACAGGCAGAAGGAATAGCTAGGCAACAGTTAAAAAAAGAGATTGAAAAACCTAAATATGTAGATCATTCAGACACAGAAGAAGATGACAAACAAAAACATGAGGTGTGTCATATTGCATTTGATAATAAAGGAGAGGATGAGTGGATTTCCTTACAATAGGGATGTGCCCCCCCCTACTCTGGTATCTTTCCTGACTACCTTTAAAAAGGGTTGAGATGGACGACCACTGATTGATATTTGGGTAGAGGGGTCACTGTGGAAAAATGTCTTAATAGACACAGGAGCAGCAGTATCTGTCACAAACAGACAGTTACCAGTAAATCCTATAAAAAAGGTTTGCATTTCAGCATTTAATGGCACAGGATGCTATGCAGTGAGGAGCCAAAATGTGGACATAAAGTTTAGTCAAGAGGGACAAATATGGAAGGGTGCATTTTTAATGCATCCATCTTGCACAAATACCATTATTGGTATGGACATTCTAGGACCTTTAGGCATAGTAATTGATTTACCTAATGAAATTCTGTGGATGGGAGACAAACAACAAAGAGAGGAAGAGCAAAATACAGGTTGCTATGCAATCTCTACCTGACAAACCTGAAAACCTACAGGCTATATAAATACAGACAGTGAAGATGTATGGAAGCATTTACAACAGCAATTCCCAAATCTATGGTCCAAGGGTCCCAGTGATTGCGGGAAACTAGAAAGCCCAGTAGGAATAGGAAGTGATCAGGACTATATACCACCTTTTCAAAAACAATATCCTATTCCTAGGGAAGCAGAAGAACATATGGAAAATGTATTGCAGAATGGGAAAGAGAAGGATTATACAAAAGGCAACAGTCCTCCAAATACACCAATCTGGCCAGTTAAGAAAAAAGATGGTAGTTATCGTCTTGTTATTGATTTACGAAAAGTTAATCAATATACCACTCCTAGAGCACACTTGATTCCAGGAGTCCCAGAGTTGGCTGCACATATTAAGCCATAAAGTAAGTGGTTTACAGTAATAGATTTAGCAAATGGCTTTTTTGCATTGCCACTCAGGAAAAAAGATTGGCCAAGATTTGCCTTTACATTTAAAAACCAGCAACATGTTATGACAAGGTTACCACAAGGGTTTCAAAACAGTCCAGTTATTTTTCATCAGACAGTAGGATCCATTCTACAACATTTGGAAAAGGATGATTCAGTAATACATTACATTGATGATATTTTAATTCAGTCAGAAACAGTAGAGGAGCATGTACGGCTTCTTAAGAGAGTTTTTCATACTCTACAGCAAGCAGGGTTTAAGGTTAAAAGTGAAAAATTTCAGTTTATGACACAAAAAGTTAAGTTTCTAGGTATTATTATAAAACCAACAGGAAGATCTCCTTGCCCTGTACGTGTACAAGGCATTTTACAAATGGAAAGCCACTGACTATAGCAGACTTACATAAATTCATGGGAATCATGAATTACAATAGGGAATTTATAGAGGATTATGCAGCCGTGGCTGCTCCCCTATACAAAATGTTACATGAACAAAAGAACTCCACCTTTTTAGAGTGGGGATCTCATGAAGAGGAGGCATTTTCACAGATAAAAATAAAACTAGCACAAGCTACAGAACTAATAGCGCCCACTCCAAGGTTACCATTTGTGTTACAAGCAGCAGCAGGAAAAAAAACACTGTCTGTGGTACTACTACAGGAATGGCCACATGGTAGTGACAACAGAATGGAAAAACATTACGCCCAGTCACTTTCTTTAGCAGAAAGATGACTCCAGTGGAATTGGGCTACCATCCATGTATACAGCAGTTATTAGCCATTTACTGGGGTATTAAACAAACTGAATATTTGACCGTATTTTCCAGCATTATAGTACAAACACCACATCAAGCTGTAAAAGCTTTGATAGACAGTTTTGAAATTAATAAAATTACAGATGGTATTAGTCAGGCAGTCTTTGCAAAATGGATGGCACTTTTTGGAATGAAAACTGTTACTATACAGACAGGGGATAAATACCATTTGTCAAACCATATGGGATATGAAGGAAAACAGCATAACTGTTTAGAAAAGATAATGTCACCTGAGGTGCAATTTTTAGCATCTAATTTTGATCACTTTAAGCCATCCATCTTTGTGGATGGAGCACAATATTGGGACCAAGGCAGATACTGGACAGGATTTGCCATAGTTCCAGAGAATCCACAACTGGGTTCTCCTGAACTAATCAAGTTACCAGGGCATATGTCAGCTCAAAGAGCTGAACTGGAGGCAGTATTGTATGTGCTAAAGTATTACAATCCTATTAACATTTTTTCAGATAGTGCTTATGTAGTAAATTCTTTAAGACTACATATGGAAACCTGGGTAAGACGAGGATTTGTGGATAGTGTAGGTAAACCATTATGGCATGCTGAAGTATTAAAAGACATATATAAAGTTATAACAATGTCCAAACAACAAGGACAGTATAGCATCTTAAAAGTAAAAGCACATCAAAAGCCAACCAGTGAAACTTACAGATTAAATGTGTTAGCTGATACCTTGGCCAAACAAGCAGCACAAAATGGAAAAGAACTTCCAGAATATGAGTATGCCAATGTAGAAGTTAGTGTCTTAAAAGAGCTAGATAAAGAGTCAATAGAGAAAGACCTTGTAAATATACAAAAACAACAGGGCTTAAAAGAAGAAACCGATCAGTGCAGATTGGCAGGTATACCACCAAAGGAGTACTATGCATACACAACCTCCAAAGGGTTACAGTTGCCATATGTACCATTTCAGTTGGCACGCCAGTTGGTCAAGTTAAATCACCAAATACTGGGCCATATAGGAACTGACAAGTTATGGGCAGTTGTAAAAGAAAAGTATTGGAACCCAAATTTAAAAAAGGTCTGCAAACTGATTATAGAAGAATGTTTAATCTGTCTGCAGGTAAATGCTAAAAGCAAAAGGCCTCAGTTACATCGAGTACAGCCAGCGGATGGGCCATGGTATGCAGTTCAAATAGATTATGCAGGTCCATTACCAACAACAAAGGGAGGTTACAGATATCTACTAGTAGTAGTGGACGTCTTTTCAAAATGGGTAGAAGCAATTCCTACCAAAACCATGACAGCAAAGGCAACAGCAGAAGCCTTATGGAAAAATATTTTCTGTCATTGGGGATGGCCACGGTCATAGAGTCAGACTATGGCCCACAGTTTGTTAGTGATCTCATTAAACAAATGTGTAATTTGTTAGGCATACAGCAAAGGTTTCATGTACCATACCATCCACAATCTAATGGCATTGTAGAACGTATGAATCGGACGTTAAAAGAACGTCTAAAAAGGCATGCTTGGAAAAGGGCAATACATGGGTACATCATCTGCCTGGTATTTTAATGGGTATTCGAGCAACACCAAACAGCAAAACAGGTATTTCCCCATATGAAATAATGACAGGCCGCAAAATGCCCATACAATTACCATTTGATCCAGATTTACCTAATGGTAGGCCCATGCTAGAAATTAGAAAACATCAGGAATGGCTAAAACAACTTACTAGTATATGTGACTATAATGCAAGGGAGCAAGCGTTCCATCTATGGAAAAAGGTGCCAATAATACCAGCTGAAGAAAACCTTCCCTGTGGAACCAAAGTATTGGTAAAAACATTCTAAATGTAAGGACCATGGGCTAGCAATTGGCAAGGCCCTTTTGAAGTAGTGGAACAAATTGGACCATTAGTGTACAAAATCAAAGGAAAAAAGAAAAATAGAACAATGTTGGTACATAAAGATCAACTAAGAATGATAAAAAATAGTGAACAATGTAAATCTGATTAAATGTATTCTTTTGTAGGTTTCCAACAGAGAAAACCCTAATGAAATTGACATGGTTTAAAGTGCATCCTTTTGGAAATCCAGTTTCGGATGACCAAAGGCAAAATGATTCAACAATGGAATTTCTATTTAAAGGATGTTTTTTTAAATTGATAATAGCTATCATACTAACTATTATTGTATTGCTTAGTATTAAATTATACTTACAACCTGTTAATCAAACTGTAACATTACATAAGAGAGAGAGTAAAGAAATGTGGAAAAATGAACAAGACTGGTCACCATCTTTTAACACTTTTTTAGCAAAACAATGTTGGTATGCAAAAAGCATGAATGTTTCTAATTGTTGGGTATGTAGTTTAATACCAAAAATAACAGGGGTAATGCCTCTAATACCTATTCCACTAAATTCTCTTAGTAGTTAGAGAGTATTAATAAATGAAACAGGAGATCAAGTTATAAATGTACAATTACGTAAAGCAAGAGTACAGTTATCTGCTATAGTGCAGGGGATCACATGTTTTCAACAAAATGGAACTGTTCCAGTGGGTAATAGCAATTGTATTCAAACAATTGAAATGATACATTTTCACAACCACATACCAGTACGTGGAGTATTTTATCATGGTTTTCCTATTTTAATACCAATTAAGGGTCCGTTAATATTAAGTGACAGCAGTATTTCATTTTTCACAAAATGACAAAAATGACTGTAAAACTAATATTACATGTTGGAGAAGTAAAACAGATAAAAACTTTACAGTTGTACATGATAAAACTCCTACTATGGGGCAAGTAAATGGCAGTCTGGTAAATAGCAGTGTTGCTCTATCAGATGGGTTATATTACATCTGTGGTAAATATGCTTATAAATGGTTACCAAAGGGATGGAATGGCACCTGTTATATAGGATTAGTGGTACCAGCAATGCATCATGTAAAAGAGTTACCAAAAGGAAACATTACAAATACAAAAAAGAAAAGGGATATATTACCTGTAATTGAAAGTCCAGAAAATCCAGTAGACACCTTAGATACATCACGTATATATCATCAAAATCTTGATTATATTAAATTAAAAGATATGGATTTAGGAGATGATGTAATCTCTGGAACAGGTATTTTCCCTTGGTACAGGGCTGCAAAAGCCATCTGGGAACTGAGAAAACTATCTAAACTAGTTGAGGTATTGGCAAATGCCACTTTCTATGCAGTCCTTGACATTACTGTCGAAATGACAGCAATATGAACTATGGTTTTGCAAAATCGAATGGCATTAGATTACATATTAGTATCACAAGGGGGTACATGTGCTTCAATAGGAGAACAATGTTGTACATTTATTCCAGACAAAACAGAATCTGTAAAAGCACATTTAGAAGTGATTGCACAAGTGTCTCAACATACTAGGAAAAACTGGAATGATGACTGGAGTGAATGGTTTAGTAATCTATTTACAGGATGGACAGGAAAAATAACTGTATTTTTAATTTCTTTTATTGTTATTGTAATGCTTGGTTGCATATTATTTACACGTATTAAAGTCTGCTTAGCAAAAGCTAGTCAAGTTACTGTTGTTAATTGTCATAATGAAAAACTATTACCAAATAATGCTGAATTTATTTCTCTAGTTTAAAATAAAAAAGACGGAATTGTTAGAGTGTGCTCAACAATATACTAAGGTTGAAAGTAACTTTGCTGCAATTATGCAACATAAATAAGGTATAAGATAAAGCTTGCTTATATGTAGAAATAGAGTTTAGTAATATGTAATCAGCATCCATACTAAATTACCATGGCTTGGAAAAGGAATCTGCTGAATGGACATTTTTCCCTTACAGACTTAAAAACAGGATGTATGAAAGAGCAAAAATGTAAAATCTGCTTTTAAAGAATGGACAATAACACTGTGACAATGTGTTTCCTCAAAAATATGTTTTTCTGCATGGGAAACAGGACATGGCACAAGGACAGATGTTTTTATACAAAGATCCAAATAAAATACAGGATGTTCACACTGTCAGAAAAGCTGATCTCTTACAATGTGTTCCTCAAACATATGTTTTTCTGCATGGAAAACAGGATATGCTTATCAGCATTGGCACAAGAACAGATGTTCTTATACAAAGATCCAAATAGAATACAGGACAATGTGTTTCCTCAAAAACATGTTTTTCTGCATGGACAACAGGACACTGTTACAGGATGTCAGAAAAGATGGTCTCTTACAACACATTGTTAAACAAGGAAGCTTAATATTGTTTCTACAGGATGAGCAATTCTCCAAAATAGAATATCAAGAGGAAATGTATATGTTTATGCATGACTAAAACTGTATATAAAGAGCTGTATAAATCCAGTTATGTAAGATGTATGGTAGGGACTCATTTGTCCTAAGGTAAGTGTTATATCTTTCACATCATCTGTACTATATGAGAAGTAAAGTTGGAACGGTACTTTAAGCTGCAATGTTGTTCCGTTTGATTTATTATAAAAAGTTATTTGTTACTGCTCTCTAAAGTTGATGCTGCAAAGTATATTCTCTCATCAGTGTATATTCTGCAAGTTTCTGTATGGAACAGACTTTGAATGCAAATATAACAAGACTTTGAATTTTAGCAGAATCCAGCCAGCAAGACTGAGTGTCTTAAGAACACTTCAAATCCATCACACCAAGCAGTAAGCAGCTCCATGTAATTTTTTCATTACCCCTGAGCCACAGAGCCACTCATGCAAGCCTTTTGATGCACTTTTTTTAAACATGTTTGTTCATTGCTGTTCTCTGCCTTTCAACAGGGTGATAGAATTTGCATCTTTGGATCTTTCATCACACCCAAGCCATTCCATAAGGGAATGGGTAGCTATGCCAAATTGTGCGATATTGCCCAGTATTTGGCCGGACAAACAGACAATTCAGTGATGTGCTAAGGGAACTGAAAACTGATTGCATGGTAGCATCTGCAAAATTTGGCTGCCTCAATAAATTATCTTCATTTGGTTTATCTTCCGAATTCTAGTCACCCAAGTAACATCTATGTGAGCGGTGAAGTAAGGAAACTTTAAATAGGCCATCTCCTGGTTAAAAGGAGTATGTCATGTCATTTGCAAAACTGCATGCGTCTGCATAGTCCTTTGCATGCAGTATTGAAAATAGATTTGAAAAAGTCACTTTCTGATCACTAGAACCTGCTTGCAGCTATAATAGTAAGTCAGTATCCAGACTGGACCAAGTCTGGCCAGGGATGCATCCAATACTGACCAAGTTGCTGCACTGTCCCTACACATGGATGACAAGTGACTGCAAGAGTCTAAGCAGGAAAACAAGCTGTATGTCTTTATACTAGAAAAAGGATTGAACATTTCGTTGAGAGTGCAGGACTAAAATCTAGTGCCTAAAACTCATCTGACTGTGGGTGTTTATGACAGCTGAAGCACATTCTTCTCAAGCAAGAGCTCAGAGGATTCAAACTCATAACCTCTTGTGTACAAGACGAGCACTTTAACCACTGTACCAGCAATCCTCAAGAGGGCAGCATTCAGCACAACTTTCTTCTAGAAAGAACTTCTTTTTCTAGCTTTCCTTTTTGCTTGCTAACTACACATCTTTCTTAGGAAAGAGCTCAAAAGACTCAAACTCATGACCTCGCGTTTATCAAACCAGCACCTTAACCACAGTGCTAGCAAGGCTGAAGATGGAAATGCCAAGCAAAGCTTTCTTCAAGAAAGAATTTCTTCATTTGTCTTTCCTTTTAGCCTGTTTACTGAGTGGGAGACACAGGAAGTAGCACTAATTGCTTGAACATTACCCACAAACAAGGTAGCTGGCCCGTACAGGGATGAAACCCACAATCTTGTCATTATTAGCACCACTCTTTAGCCAACTTAGCTAACATGTGAGGTATTAAGGACTACCATCCAACCTCCATCAGCATGCAAACTGATGTCAATGATGGTGTGAGCAATTATATGTAAAGGGTGCTATGCCTCAGCTCAAGAGGTGCTACTGTATCAATACTCCTCGACAGATGACGGATGCTATCTGTCAAACGTTTGACTACTCAGCTCTCCACTGAGAATGCTGATCCAGATTACTTTCAGTTCTATCAACCTGTGACTTAAATTCCTTCATGATGCTCTGTTTCTTTTGGCCAGGAAGGTGATGCTTTTGGATTTCCTAGAAAGTTTCTCCAAGCTTTGGCAGTGTTCAACAATCTGGACTGGAGTGCAGATAAGTGTCCAGTCTGAAATAGAGTTGGTGAGAAGTCTACCAAGATGCTAAAGTGTCTGTGGAGCTGATTGGCAAGCAACTACAAGAGCCTGAGCAGGAAAAATGCCGTAGTTCATTGGGAGGTAGAAATGAGCAGGCACACACTACCTTCTGAATGCTGCATCCTGAAAAGAGTTTCTAAAAATACCTGCCCTTCCAAAAAAAAAAAAAAAAGAAGAAGAAGGGAAACACAGGCTTTCATGAGATTTGAACTCATGACCCGTGGTTTACGAGACCAGTGCTCTAGCCCCTGGCTACAGAGCCACTCTTGTTAGCCTTTTGATGCACTTTTTTTAAACATGTTTGTTCATTGGCGTTCTCTGCCTTTCAACAGGGTGATAGAATTTGCATCTTTGGATCTTTCATCACACCCAAGCCATTCCATAAGGGCATGGGTAGCTATGCAGAATTGGGCCATATTGCCCAGTATTTGGCCGGACAAACAGACAATCCAGTGACGTGCTAAGGGAACTGAAAACTGATTGCACGGTAGCATCTGCAAAATTTGGCTGCCTCAATAAATTATCTTCATTTGGTTTATCTTTCGAATTCTAGTCACCCAAGTAACAACTATGTGAGCAGTGAAGTGAGGAAACTTTAAATAGGCCCTCTCCTGGTTAAAAGGAGTATGTCATGTCATTTGCAAAACTGCATGCGTCTGCATAGTCCTTTGCATGCAGTATTGAAAATAGATTTGAAGAAGTCACTTTCTGATCACTAGAACCAGTTTGCAGCTATAACAGTAAGTCAGCATCCAGACTGGACCAAGTCTGGCCAGGGATGCATCCAATACTGACGAAGTTGCTGCACTGTCCCTACACACTGATGACAAGTGACTGCAAGAGTCTAAGCAGGAAAACAAGCTGTATGTCTTTATACTAGAAAAAGTGATTGAACATTTCGTTGAGAGTGCAGGACTAAAATCTAGTGCCTAAAACTCATCTGAATGTGGGTGTTTATGACAGCTGAAGCACATTTTTCTCAAGCAAGAGCTCAGCGGATTCAAACTCATAGCCTCTTGTGTACAAGACAAGCACTTTGACCACTGTCCCAGCAATCCTCAAGATGGCAGCATTCAGCACAACTTTCTTCTAGAATGAACTTCTTTTTCTAGCTTTCCTTTTTGCTTGCTAACTACACATCTTTCTTAGGCAAGAGCTCAAAAGACTCAAACTCATGATCTGTCATTTATCAAACCAGCACCTTAACCACTGTGCTAGCAAGGCTGAAAATGGAAATGTCAAGCAAAGCTTTCTTCAAGAAAGAATTTCTTCATTTGTCTTTCCTTTTAGCCTGTTTACTGAGTGTGAGACACAGGAAGTAGCACTAATTGCTCGAACATTACCCACAAACAATGTAGCTGGCCCGTACAGGGATGAAACCCACAATCATGTCATTATTAGCACCACTCTTTAGCCAACTTAGCTAACATGTGAGGTCTTTAAGACTACCATCCAACCTCCATCAGCATGCGAACTGATGTCAATGATGGTGTGAGCAATTATATGTAAAGGGTGCTATGCCTCAGCTTAAGAAGTGCTACTGTATCAATACTCCTCGACAGATGACGGATGCTATCTGTCAAATGTTTGACTACTCAACTCTCCACTGAGAATGCTTATCCAAATTACTTTCAGTTCTATGAACCTGTGACTTAAATTCCTTCATGATGCTCTGTTTCTTTTGGCCAGGAAGGTGATGCTTTTGGATTTCCTAGAAACTTTCTCCAAGCTTTGGCAGTGTTCAAGAATCTGGACTGGAATGCAGATAAGTGTCCAGTCTGAAACAGAGTTGGTGAGAAGTCTACGAAGATGCTAAAGTGTCTGTGGAGCTGATTGGCAAGCAACTACAAGAGCCTGAGCAGAAAAAATGCCGTAGTTCATTGGTAGGTAGAAATGAGCAGGCACACACTACCTTCTGAATGCTGCATCCTGAAAAGAGTTTCTAAAAATACCTGCCCTTCCTCAAAAAAAAAAAAAGAAGACGGGAAACACAGGATCTGATGAGATTTGAACTCATGACCACTGGTGTACGAGATTGGTGCTCAAACCCCTGAGCTACAGAGCCACTCATTCAAGCCTTTTGATGCACTTTTTTTAAACATGTTTGTTCATTGGTGTTCTCTGCCTTTCAACAGGGTGATAGAATTTACATCTTTGGATCTTTCATCACACCCAAGCCATTCCATAAGGGCATGGGTAGCTATGCTCAATTGTGCCATATTGCCCAGTATTTGGCCGGACAAACAGACAATCCGGTGACGTGCTAAGGGAACTGAAAACTGATTGCACGGTAGCATCTGCAAAATTTGGCTGCCTCAATAAATTATCTTCATTTGGTTTATCTTTCGAATTCTAGTCACCCAAGTAACATCTATGGGAGCGGTGAAGTAAGGAAACTTTAAATAGGCCCTCTCCTGGTTAAAAGGAGTATGTCATGTCATTTGCAAAACTGCATGCGTCTACATAGTCCTTTGCATGCAGTATTGAAAATAGATTTGAAGAAGTCACTTTCTGATCACTAGAACCTGCTTGCAGCTATAATAGTAAGTCAGCATCCAGACTGGACCAAGTCTGACCAGGGATGCATCCAATACTGCCAAGTTGCTGCACTGTCCCTACACACTGATGACAAGTGACTGCAAGAGTCTAAGCAGGAAAACAAGCTGTATGTCATTATA
Organism: Protopterus annectens; assembly: GCF_019279795.1. Taxonomy (NCBI): domain Eukaryota; kingdom Metazoa; phylum Chordata; order Ceratodontiformes; family Protopteridae; genus Protopterus; species Protopterus annectens. Next base: position 1,659,385,530 of record NC_056725.1, on the reverse strand, counting down.
CTAGAAAAAGGATTGAACATTTCGTTGAGAGTGCAGGACTAAAATCTAGTGCTAAAACTCATCTGATTGTGGGTGTTTATGACAGCTGAAGCACATTCTTCTCAAGCAAGAGCTCAGATGATTCAAACTCATAACCTCTTGTGTACAAGACGAGCACTGTAACCACTGTACCAGCAATCCTCAAGATAGCAGCGTTCAGCACAACTTTCTCCTAGAATGAACTTCTTTTTCTAGCTTTCCTTCCTTGCTAACTACACATCTTTCTTAGGCAAGAGCTCAAAAGACTCAAACTCCTGATCTGTTGTTTATCAAACCAGCACATTGACCACTGCGCTAGCAAGGCTGAAGATGGAAATATCAAGCAAAGCTTTGTTCAAGAAAGAATTTCTTCATTTGTCTTTCCTTTTAGCCTGTTTACTGAGTGTGAGACACAGGAAGTAGCAGTAATTGCTTGAACATTACCCACAAACAAGGTAGCTGGCCCGTACAGGGATGAAACCCACAATCTTGTCATTATTAGCACCACTCTTTAGCCAACTTAGCTAACATGTGAGGTCTTTAAGACTACCATCCAACCTCCATCAGCATGCGAACTGATGTCAATGATGGTGTGAGCAATTATATGTAAAGGGTGCTATGCCTCAGCTCAAGAGGTGCTACTGTATCAATACTCCTCGACAGATGACGGATGCTATCTGTCAAACGTTTGACTACTCAACTCTCCACTGAGAATGCTGACCCAAATTACTTTCAGTTCTATGAAACTGTGACTTAAATTCCTTCATGATGCTCTGTTTCTTTTGGCCAGGAAGGGGATGCTTTTGGATTTCCTAGAATGTTTCTCCAAGCTTTGGCAGTGTTCAAGAATCTGGACTGGAATGCAGATAAGTGTCCAGTCTGAAACAGAGTTGGTGAGAAGTCTACCAAGATGCTAAAGTGTCTGCGGAGCTGATTGGCAAGCAACTACAAGAGCCTGAGCAGAAAAAATGTCGTAGTTCATTGGGAGGTAGAAATGAGGAGGCACACACTACCTTCTGAATGCTGCATCCTGAAAAGAGTTTCTAAAAATTCCTGCCCTTCCACAAAAAAAAAAAAAAAGAAGGGAAACACAGGTTCTGATGAGATTTGAACTTATGACCGCTGGTTTACAAGACCAGGGCTCTAACCGCTGAGCTAGAGAGCCACTCAGTCAATCTTTTTGATGAACTTTTTTTAAACATATTTGTTCATTGGTGTTCTCTGCCTTTCAACAGGGTGATAGAATTTGCATCTTTGGATCTTTCATCACACCCAAGCCATTCCATAAGGGCATGGGTAGCTATGCCGAATTGTGCCATATTGCCCAGTATTTGGCCGGACAAACAGACAATCCAGTGACGTGCTAAGGGAACTGAAAACTGATTGCATGGTAGCATCTGCAAAATTTGGCTGCCTCAATAAATTATCTTCATTTGGTTTATCTTTCGAATTCTAGTCACCCAAGTAACATCTATGGGAGCGGTGAAGTAAGGAAACTTTAAATAGGCCCTCTCCTGGTTAAAAGGAGTATGTCATGTCATTTGCAAAACTTCATGCATCTGCATAGTCCTTTGCATGCAGTATTGAAAATAGATTTGAAGAAGTCACTGTCTGATCACTAGAACCTGCTTGCAGCTATAATAGTAAGTCAGCATCCAGAATGGACCAAGTCTGGCCAGGGATGCATCCAATACTGACCAAGTTGCTGCACTGTCCTTACACACTGATGACAAGTGACTGCAAGAGTCTAAGCAGGAAAACAAGCTGTATGTCTTTATACTAGAAAAAGGATTGAACATTTCGTTGAGAGTGCAGGACTAAAATCTAGTGCCTAAAACTCATCTGACTGTGGGTGTTTATGACAGCTGAAGTACATTCTTCTCAAACAAGAGCTCAGAAGATTCAAACTCATAACCTCTTGTGTACAACACGAACACTTTAACCACTGTACCAGCAATCCTCAAGAGAGGAGCATTCAGCACAACTTTCTTCTAGAAAGAACTTCTTTTTCTAGCTTTCCTTTTTGCTTGCTAACTACACATCTTTCTTAGGCAAGAGCTCAAAAGACTCAAACTCATGATCTTTCATTTATCAAATCAGGACCTTAACCACTGTGCTAGGAAGGCTGACGATGAAAATGTCAAGCAAAGCTTTCTTCAAGAAAGAATTTCTTCATTTGTCTTTCCTTTTAGCCTGTTTACTGAATGCGAGACACAGGAAGTAGCACTAATTGCTTGAACATTACCCACAAACAAGGTAGCTGGCCCGTACAGGGATGAAACCCACAATCTTGTCATTATTAGCACCACTCTTTAGCCAACTTAGCTAACATGTGAGGTCTGTAAGACTACCATCCAACCTCCATCACCATGCGAACTGATGTCAATGATGGTGTGAGCAATTATATGTAAAGGGTGCTATGCCTCAGCTCAAGAAGTGCTACTGTATCAATACTCCTCGACAGATGACGGATGCTATCTGTCAAACGTTTGACTACTCAACTCTCCACTGAGAATGCAGATCCAAATTACTTTCAGTTCTATGAACCTGTGACTTAAATTCCTTCATGATGCTCTGTTTCTTTTGGCCAGGAAGGTGATGCTTTTGGATTTCCTAGAAAGTTTCTCCAAGCTTTGGCAGTGTTCAAGAATCTGGACTGGAATGCAGATAAGTGTCCAGTCTGAAACAGAGTTGTTGAGAAGTCTACCAAGATGCTAAAGCGTCTGTGGAGCTGATTGCAAGCAACTACAAGAGCCTGAGCAGAAAAAATACTGTAGTTCATTGGTAGGTAGAAATGAGCAGGCACACACTACCTTCTGAATGCTGCATCCTGAAAAGAGTTTCTACAAATATCTGCCCTTCCACAAAAAAAAAAAAAAGAAGAAGGGAAACACAGGCTCTGATGAGATTTGAACTCATGACCCCTGGTTTATAAGACCAGTGCTCTAACTCCTGAGCTCCAGAGCCACTCAGGTAAATCTTTTGATGCACTTTTTTTAAACAATTTTGTTCATTGGTGTTCTCTGCCTTTCAACAGGGTGATGGAATTTGCATCTTTGGATCATACATCACACCCAAGCCATTCCATAAGGGCAGGGGTAGCTATGCCGAATTGTGCCATATTGCCCAGTATTCGGCCGGACAAACAGACAATCCAGTGACGTGCTAAGGGAACTGAAAACTGATTGCACGGTAGCATCTGCAAAATTTGGCTGCCTCAATAAATTATCTTCATTTGGTTTATCTTTCGAATTCTAGTCACCCAAGTAACATCTATGGGAGTGGTGAAGTAAGGAAACTTTAAATAGGCCCTCTCCTGGTTAAAAGGAGTATGTCATGTCATTTGCCAAACTGCATGCGTGTGCATAGTCCTTTGCATGCAGTATTGAAAATAGATTTGAAGAAGTAGCTTTCTGATCACTATAACCTGCTTGCAGCTATAATAGTAAGTCAGCATCCAGACTGGACCAAGTCTGGCCAGGGATGCATCCAATACTGACCAAGTTGCTGCACTGTCCCTACACACTGATGACAAGTGACTGCAAGAGTCTAAGCAGGAAAACAAGCTGTATGTCTTTATACTAGAAAAAGGATTGAACATTTCCTTGAGAGTGCAGGTGTTAGAGTGTGCTCAACAATACACTAAGGTTGAAAGTAATTTTGCTGCAATTATGCAACATAAATAAGGTATAAGATAAAGCTTGCTTAAATGTAGAAATAGAGTTTAGTAATATGTAATCAGCATCCATACTAAATTACCATGGCTTGGAAAAGGAATCTGCTGAATGGACATTTTTCCCTTACAGACTTAAAAACAGGATGTATGCAAGAGCAAAAATACAAAATCTGCTTTTAAAGAATGGACATTTTTCCCTTACAGACTTAAAAACAGGATGTATGCAAGAGCAGAAAATGCAACATCTGTTTTTAAAGACTGGACAATGACACTGTGGCAATGTGTTTCCTCAAAAATATGTTTTTCTGCATGGAAAACAGGATATGCTTATCAGTATTGGCACAAGAACAGATGTTCTTATACACATATCCAAACAGAATACAGAACAATGTGTTTCCTCAAAAATATGTTTTTTTGCATGAACAACAGGACACTGTTACAGGATATTCACACTGTCAGAAAAGCTGGTCTCTTACAAGACATTGTTAAACAAGGAAGCTTAGTATTGTTTCTACAGGATAAGCAATTCTCCAAAATAGAATACCAAGAGGACTAAAACTGTATATAAAGAGCTGTATAAATCCAGTTATGTTAGAGGTATGGTAGGGACTCATTTGTCCTAAGGTAAATGTTATATCTCTCACATCATCTGCACTATATGAGAAGTAAAGTTGGAACAGTACTTTTAAGCTGCAACGTGGTTCCGTTTGGTTTATTATAAAAAGTTATTTGTTACTGCTCTCTAAAGTTGATGCTGCAAAGTATATTCTCTCATCAGTGTATATTCTGCAAGTTTCTGTATGCAACAGAATGTGAATGCAAATATAACCAGACTTTGAATTTTAGCAGAATCCAGCCAGCAAGACTGAGTGTCTTAAGAACACTTCAAATCCATCACACCAAGCAGTAAGCAGCTCCATGTAATTTTTTCAATGGCAAGCCAGCCAGGAGTCGAACCTAGAATCTTCTGATCCGCAGTCATACACGACCTCCAAAGGGTTACAGTTTTCATATGTACCGTTTCAGTTGGCACGCCAGTTGGTCAAGTTTAATCACCAAATACTGGGCCATATAGGAACTGATAAGTTATGGGCAGTTGTAAAAGAAAAGTATTGGAACCCAAATTTAAAAAAGGTCTGCAAACTGATTATAGAAGAATGTTTAATCTGTCTTCAGATAAATGCTAAAAGCAAAAGGCCTCAGTTACATTGAGTACAGCCAGCGGATGGGCCATGGTATGCAGTTCAAATAGATTATGCAGGTCCATTACTAACAACAAAGGGAGGTTACAGATATCTACTAGTAGTAGTGGACGTCTTTTCAAAATGGGTAGAAGCAATTCCTACCAAAACCATGACAGCAAAGGCAACAGCAGCAGCCTTATGGAAAAATATTTTCTGTCATTGGGGATGGCCACGGGTCATAGAGTCAGACAATGGCCCACAGTTTGTTAGTGATCTCATTAAACAAATGTGTAATTTGTTAGGCATACAGCAAAGGTTTCATGTACCATACCATCCACAATCTAATGGCATTGTAGAACGTATGAATCGGACGTTAAAAGAACATCTAAAAAAGGCATGCTTGGAAAAGGGCAATACATGGGTACATCATCTGCTTGGTATTTTAATGGGTATTCGAGCAACACAAAACAGCAAAACAGGTATTTCCCCATATGAAATAATGACAGGCCACAAAATGCCCATACAATTACCATTTGATCCAGATTTACCTAATGGTAGGCCCATGCTAGAAATTAGCAAACATCAGGAATGGCTAAAACAACTTACTAGTATATGTGACTATAATGCAAGGGAGCAAGCGTTCCATCTATGGAAAAAGGTGCCAATAATACCAGCTGAAGAAAACCTTCCCTGTGGAACCAAAGTATTGGTAAAAACATTCCAAATGGAAGGACCATGGGCTAGCAATTGGCAAGGCCCTTTTGAAGTAGTGGAACAAATTGGACCATTAGTGTACAAAATCAAAGGAAAAAGAAAACAGAACAATGTTGGTACATGAAGATCAACTAAGAATGATAAAAAATAGTGAACAATGTAAATCTGATTAAATGTATTCTTTTGTAGGTTTCCAACATCGAAAACCCTAATGAAATTGACATGGTTTAAAGTGCATCCTTTTGGAAATCCAGTTTCGGATGACCAAAGGCAAAATGATTCAACAATGGAATTTCTATTTAAAGGATGTTTTTTTAAAATTGATAATAGCTATTATACTAACTATTATTGTATTGCTTAGTATTAAATTATACTTACAACCTGTTAATCAAACTGTAAAGTTACATAAGAGAGAGTAAAGAAATGTGGAAAAATGAACAAGACTGGTCACCATCTTTTAACACTTTCTTAGCAAGACAATGTTGGCATGCAAAAAGCATGAATGTTTCTAATTGTTGGGTATGTAGTTTAATACCAAAAATAACAGGGGTAATGCCTCTAATACCTATTCCACTAAATTCTCTTAGTAGTTGGAGAGTATTAATAAATGAAACAGGAGATCAAGTTATAAATGTACAATTATGTAAAGCAAGAGTACAGTTATCTGCTATAGTGCAGGGGATCATATGTTTTCAACAAAATGGAACTGTTCCAGTGGGTAATAGCAATTGTATTCAAACAATTGAAATGATAAATTTTCACAACCACATACCAGTACGTGGAGTATTTTCTCATGGTTTTCCTATTTTAATACCAATTAAGGGTCAGTTAATATTACGTGACACAGCAGTATTTCATTTTTCACAAAATGACAAAATGACTGTAAAACTAATATTACATGTTGGAGAAGTAAAACAGATAAAAACTTTACAGTTGTACATGATAAAACTCCTACTATGGGGCAAGTAAATGGCAGTCTGGTAAATAGCAGTGTTGCTCTATCAGATGGGTTATATTACATCTGTGGTAAATATGCTTATAAATGGTTACCAAAGGGATGGGATGGCACCTGTTATATAGGATTAGTGGTACCAGCAATGCATCATGTAAAAGAGTTACCAAAAGGAAACATTAGGAATACAAAAAAATAAAAGGGATATATTACCTGTAATTGAAAGTCCAGAAAATCCAGTAGACACCTTAGATACATCACGTATATATCATCAAAATCTTGATTATATTAAATTAAAAGATATGGATTTAGGAGATGATGTAATCTCTGGAGCAGGTATTTTCCCTTGGTACAGGGCTGCAAAAGCCATCTGGGAACTGAGAAAACTATCTAAACTAGTTGAGGTATTGGCAAATGCCACTTTCAATGCAGTCCTTGACATTACTGTCGAAATGACAGCAATATGAACTATGGTTTTGCCAAATCGAATGGCATTAGATTACATATTAGCATCACAAGGGGGTACATGCGCTTTAATAGGAGAACAATGTTGTACATTTATTCCAGACAAAACAGAATCTGTAAAAGCACATTTAGAAGTGATTGCACAAGTGTCTCAACATACTAGAAAAAACTGGAATGATGACTGGAGTGAATGGTTTAGTAATCTATTTACAGGATGGACAGGAAAAATCACTGTATTTTTAATTTCTTTTATTGTTCTTGTAATGCTTGGTTGCATATTATTTACATGTAAGTCCGCAAAGCGAGGTCCTTGTCGGCAGGCAAAACCAAACACAAGTAAAAACTTAACGCGTTTTATTTTAAAACCAAAACGTTTTCGCCACGGCAATCCGTGGCTTCATCAGAGAATAAAACAAACAGTTCAAACTCATACTCCATTTAAATTTAAAACAAATAGGAAATGACATCATCAAATTTTTCTCAGAGCAGCAATCAGCTTTTAAAGTGACAGAAATAGCATACAGTCAAATGCTACAATTCTCCCTATTAATTAATACAATAACTAATATATAAGCATTATATAAAACATATAAAAGATAAACTTTTTAAAACTAGTGATAAAAAAAATAAATAAAATAATTAACATAAATATTTTATAGCCACAACTTGTTTCTAGGACCAACTATACTACTACAAGTACCTGCAATATATGTATCTATAAATACCTTTGCAGGAGAATCAGGTTACTTATTATTACAACATAATAATGTCGCCAGAAAGAAGAAGCCAATATTGAGCCTATTTTTAACACATCACTTCTATAGGGTGTAGAAGGACTTTATTGTTATGTCCTTTTATCTCTAATATTAGATGCTTTAACTTACAATAATTCTGTATACTCTGTACGCTTACTGAGGGGCTAAAGGGGCTACCCTATTTTTTTCTGTTTTTCACAAAATGCTTGCAACAGGATAAATATAAATTACCTAAAGTAACTTTTTAGTTTTAAAACAGGGGCTATGTTACAGTTCCTGTTCAGACCTGGATCCCTAAATGCATCTAGGCGTAACTGCCATTCTAGCTCCCTGTTTTCTAAAATCAATGAGAAAGGGCCTCCCCTAGTCCTTGATGGTACATGGTCAATGGCCATAAAGTGGAAACTGTGACCAGAGTTTAAACCTATATGTTTTGCCAGTGCATTGTCGCACCTGTTATTTTTGATGGCATAGAGATGTTCATACATCCGGTCCCTTACACGACGATCCGTTTTACCGATGTAAAACGCCTCGCAACAATTACACATGGCGATGTAAATAATAGATTTACTCTCACAGTTTAAGGTGAAACGTATGTGATACTTCCTGTCCCTGATCGTAAATGTCTCACCTACTCTCACCTCATTACAATATTTACAAAAACCACATTTGAACATACCTTTTTTCTTATAAAATGAGCTTGGGGGTACCTCCCTTTGTAGGAGTTCTTTAAGATTGTTTGATCTCTTGAATATAAATCTTGGTTTACTACCTAATTTTTCAACCAAGCAAGAATTTGAAGATATGAGGTGCCAATTTTTACGTATAATGGACAAAATTCCCTTAGAATTTTTACTAAATGTAGTAATGAAACTCAAAGAGTAGTCAATTTCTTCACCCAAGGGTATAATTGTCCCTACATCACTACTATGTGGGTCACTTTCCATTGATGTTCCATTAACAATCGGGTCACTATTTGTAGAATTACTTCGAAATAATAAAGGCTTGTAAAAGCCACTAATCCTTTTTCTAGTGACCTCCCCAATCAAGTCACATAACATTTGATCGGGGTACCCCCGGTTGCTAAACATTGCTCTTAGCAGTTCACATTCTTTATCAAAATCAACAATAGTGCTACACATTCTTCCAGCCCTCACCAGTTGTCCTTTAACAATAGATCTTTTCTGTTGATATGGGTGAAAACTGGAGAAGTGTAAAAATGCATTACAGTATGTAGATTTTCTAAACACTGTTGACATTAATCGTTGACCTACAGGGTCCTTTTCTAACTTAACGTCAAGATAATCAATTACACTAGTTGAAAATTTTGATGTGAACCTTAAAAATTCAGTTGTTGAATTAATGGTGTCCACAAAAACTGCGGCTTCTAGTTCAGAGCCCCTGAACAAGATGAAAATATCGTCCAGGAATCGCGTGTAGTAAATAACAGGCCCCATTAAGCCAGAGATTTTCCTTAAAATATTGGCTTCCCAATATCCCATAACATAATTCGCTACCCCACCCCCACATGGGGAGCCCATCGCAACACCACATTTTTGAAGAAAAAAATCACCATTAAAGGTGAAATAGTTAGATGTTAAAACAATGTCCAACAGTTCCGTTACAAGGTCAACTTCCAATTTAGAGGCCCCAAAAACTTGGAGCATAGACCCTGTCCACTCCACCGCTTCCTGGTGTGGAATAGAGGTGTATAGGTCTATAACATCAATGGTTAGAAAATTGTTATCATCATTGTATAAAATACCATTGATGTTATCAAGGAAGGACCAAGAGTCTTTACATATACTAATGATCCCCTTCATGTATTTGTCCAGTATATTTGTAATAAGTTTTGAACAGGGATATATGATCGAGGACCTTCCATCGATCAGTGCTCTCATAGGGGGGTTACTAATACTTTTATGAATTTTAGGGATCCCGAACATGACAGGAATTTTTGGACAGTTTATATCAATATAGTTGTACAAGTTAATGTCTATTTTTCCTGCCAAGAACAGGTCCCTAAAGTAACCCCTAGTCCTCTGAATACTACCATTGACCTCACTTCTAGATGATCTCACATACGCATCTGTGTCCAATACCATGGCCATCTTCTCATTGTATGTTATATTATCAAATAAGACGAGCCCCCCGCCTTTGTTGGGTTTTAGCAAACGTACAGGTAAACGACATATCTCCTCAAGGAGTGACAGTTGTTCCTTAGAAATGTTTAAGTCCCTTGCACTAAACCTGTCATTACAGTTAGCAGCAAGGTATCTAAAATCCATTTCACAAATATTCTCAAATAGTTCTAAAATGTTATGTAGTGGAGGGTTAAACACACTAGGTAACTTCATATTAGGTAAACTGTCACCATTAGTAGTCAAATTTTCAATTTCATTTTGTTGATTAAAAACAAGTTTTAAATTCATTTTCCTCACATAACATTTTAATTCTATGATTTCCTTAGAAATACTTCCAATGTTACTTGGAACAAAAGAATTCCCAAAGGCTAATAATTCTATTAACTGCTCGTCAAGTAAGATTTCAGAAAAGTTATAAATTTTAAAATCACCTTTCTTGTTTGTAAGAATAACAGGGTATTCAGGTGAAGTGGGTGGGCAAGATGGATCATCTTGGCCAGACAGTAAAGTGGTCAGTACAGAGGGGAGAGAGTCATCAATGTTCGCAACTAAGAGGAAGAATTAAACAGAGCCACTCATGCAAGCATTTTGATGCGCTTTTTTTAAACATGTTTGTTCATTGCTGTTCTCTGCCTTTCAACAGGGTAATAGAATTTGCATCTTTGGATCTTTCATCACACCCAAGCCATTCCATAAGGGCATGGGTAGCTATGCCGAATTGTGCCATATTGCCCAGTATTTGGCCGGACAAACAGACAATCCAGTGACGTGCTAAGGGAACTGAAAACTGATTGCACGGTAGCATCTGCAAAATTTGGCTGCCTCAATAAATTATCTTCATTTGGTTTATCTTTCGAATTCTAGTCACCCAAGTAACATCTATGGGAGCGGTGAAGTAAGGAAACTTTAAATAGGCCCTCTCCTGGTTAAAAGGAGTATGTCATGTCATTTGCAAAACTGCATGCGTCTGCATAGTCCTTTGCATGCAGTATTGAAAATAGATTTGAAGAAGTCACTTTCTGATCACTAGAACCTGCTTGCAGCTATAATAGTAAGTCAGCATCCAGACTGGACCAAGTCTGGACAGGGATGCATCCAACAATGACCAAGTTGCTGCACTGTCCCTACACACTGATGACAAGTGACTGCAAGAGTCTAAGCAGGAAAACAAGCTGTATGTCTTTATACTAGAAAAAGCATTGAACATTTCGTTGAGAGTCCAGGACTAAAATCTAGAGCCTAAAACTCTTCTGACTGTGGGTGTTACGACAGCTGAAGCACATTCTTCTCAAGCAAGAGCTAAGAGAATTCAAACTCATAACCTCTTGTTTACAAGACGAGCACTTTAACAACTGTACCAGCAATCCTCAAGATGGCAGTGTTCAGCACAACTTTCTTCTAGAAAGAACTTCTTTTTCTAGCTTTCCTTTTTGCTTGCTAACTACACATCTTTCTTAGGCAAGAGCTCAAAAGACTCAAACTCATGATCTTTCGTTCAGGGGTGTAGCTAGGATTTTCAAATTTGTACTGACAGCTCTCAAACTGCTACCCCCCTCCCCAGCCAAGCTACGGCCATTCTCGTAATTCATGGTTCGCTCTTTTAGTGTCGATGAAGAGGCATTCGCTGTAATGCCTCTTCAGTAATATAATTTAAATTCACTCAAACTCGGTTCCTTCAATTGAAAATTAACCTGAAATGTCAGTTCTTTGAAAAATGCAGCATGGTAGTTGGGGTAGAGACTTTATGCTTTTGTTTTCTACAACTAAGGTACAGGTTTTGAGCTTGAGTAAATTACTAACAACCTGCTACCTCTAACTAGGATGTTTCATTCACACGCACACCCCTACCTACCTCTTAGTGCAAGAAATATGGACAAAGCCTAAAATAAACAGGGACAGATATTAAATAATGTTCTCGTGAACTTAGAAAGTTGCTAGAATAACAGGATTTGTGCTAGTATGAATTTTTCTAAAGGACATGAAGTCTGAAGCTCAAATGTCTGTCATTATTTAGCAACTTCAGCCTTCAATGATTTTCTAGAAAATCACAAAATTTATGAGGAACAGACACAAAATATGGGGCAAAAATCTGGACATTCTGCAAAATGTGGACAGTTGAGAGGTATGCTACCTACCACACACACACACACACACACACACACACACACACACACACACACACACACACACAACACCTCTCAACCTCTTACAGCAACAAACTCATAAATAAAACTGAGGCAAAGGCCCAAAAATAAGGACATTTTTTTTAAATATTGCTCTTATAAACTTAGAAAGATAATAGAATAGTAGTAGGTCTTGCATCAGTACGAATTTCCTGAAAGGTACAAAATCTGAAACTGAAATGTCTGCATTATTTTCTAACTTCAGTCTTTAACAATTTGCCACTAATTTGCCAGAAAACTGCAATTTTATGAAAAACGGACCAAAAATGTGATGCAAAAATATAAAATTGCCAGACAATACAGCTGGGAACCTGTCAAAGGAGGGACACCATTTTAATATGAGCACAGTTAACTTAGAGCAGCTGACAAAATTAGAGAATCTACATGCATTTCTGAAATAAAAGCAGGGGCGGCTCGTGGCATCGGACTGCCGGACTGCAGCCCCCTCAGTTGTTTTTGGTCTTGTGTATTTAATCATTAAATTAAAAAAAATAAGAAATCTCTTTTTTTTACTTTAAATTTCGAGTCCGCGACCCGAAAGTACGCGCATGCGCATTGCGCACCTTAACCGCAGCGGTTGTAAACAGCTTTTTTTTTTTTTTTCTTTGCAGCCCGGAGGAGCACATAAGGCATCATTGTGATGCCCAGAAGTCTATGCGGCAGCGGTTCCAAACCGCATAGACTTGGAAGGGGCTCGGACTGCGACGTCCGCAGGCACGTCAGTCATGACGTGCCTGCTGGGCTAAAGCCTAAATGCTGCTGATTGGTTGTCGCTCTCTTCCCGGGCTTTATGAGCTGGGAAGAGAGCGAGAATCAGTCAGTTTAGTTTAGGATCCGATGAGGAATTCAATCGAGCTTTCTTTTTTTGGCAAAATTAGTTGTGTGATCATCATTGTCTTTTTTTTTTTTTTCATTTCTATTTGGAGCCTGGAGGGATTATCGGGTTATCATTTACTTGTCTTGGAGTGAAGAAGATAGAAGAAGAAAGAAAGTACAGGGTGCGTGCTGCAGAATTAAGTAAGTAAATTAAATAGGGACTCTCTTACTTGAACCTCATCTACTTTACACTCGGTTACAAATAATGTAATGTTAGAATGGGACTAAACAAATTCTTTAAAGGTTGCCTGCTTAGGGTGCTTAGTACATTTCCAGAAGGAGTCCATTATCTAACACTTGAATCTTCATGTGGTCGGTGATGACAGTTTGACCTGCAGGGGGCTATTTCTAGCTGGTACATGAAAGCTGTAAAATGGTTATCACAGAGGATACAATCTGTAATTTGATCATGTAGTTAGCTCTGCCGTGGTCAATTCTACATCATCCCTACTTTGTTTACGTTGATTCTTTAGGGAACAAGTTCCAGTTTTCTGCCATTATTTTAACTTAGCTCTTTGACTCTGTTCTCCTCTTGTAGAACTAAAAGCTCTTCATCTACGTCATCATTTCATTATTTTATAAACCTCTCTTTTAGCAGTGTGTTCCCCCTCATTAACTTAAGAAGTCTCAAGCAGAGTAATTTTAACATTCCCATTTCCCTGTGAAGCTTGTTTAATAATAGGTACAGATTTCATACTGGGTACACTGCATTTGCCCTTCTTGAACACAGGTTAATAAGTAATTTTGTAAGTTCCTCAAAGTATACAAATGTTAGTACCTAATGTTTGAGTGCTTTTAATTAACTTTGGTTGAGCTCCCACATTCATTATAACTATATAGCTGACCAACATGAAGTACTAATTCTTGCTCAAACCCCATGATTAAATATTTAGGTACCTCTGATGTCTCATTTCAGGACTTATGAAAATGAGACATCAGAGGTTCCAGACTATGATTCACAGATGAAGTATGTTTAACATAATGCAAGGGTGGGCGGATTAGGGGGAAATTAAACATTGACATTGTATTTGAAGCCACAGAATAAAACATCAGACAGTTTCACAGGTAATCATTTGAAATGTTGGAACCCACATCAGTGAACCCCAAAATACACAGACTTAATGGTTGAAAAAAAACAGACTTGCATATACCAAGTCTGAAATAGCCATTCCCTTTCCTCCAAGGTATGGTGATCTTGGAGTTGGTATATATAGGTTTGGGGTGTATGGGGTCTTGCCTATCATGTTGGGGGAACAGGGGGGTTTAATCCCCTGTAAAAACAAGTTTAAAGGAGAAAAGTGATATTCAGGATTATATGAAACAGTATGCATTCACCATTTATGAGCAGGCTGCCACTGAGCCTGATTTTGCTGTTTCCGGTTTGAGTTAGATAATTTATTATGGAAGGACCAATAGTTATGTATGTTCTGTTGCTTAAGGTTGGTGGCTTGTTTATTTGGACTTGCACAAATCTGTATCCTCAGGTATAAACTCCATACTGTTATATCAGTTTATATTGCATATCTGTTGAAATGCATTATCACTGTATTGCGGCTTTACCCATAAACCGAATGCCAATCGCATGGTCCATAACCTGTGCAGTAGTCCTTTTAAGCAATGTATCTTGAGCTTATTCCTTGTTTGCTTTTCATTTTTTACTTTGATCATGTTTTCCACATGAAACAAGTAGATGTCAGGCAGCAGGTCTTTTTTTGAAAAGGAACATTTTTACAAGTGGGGGCATCAGGGATTTCTACTTTCAGCATGTTACTTGTTACTTTAATAAAGCTGAATATAAATTATAATTAGAACTGCAGTGCAAGAAGTGGTTTGAATTGAGTGCTGCTTGTTTTTCTTATACTTGATTTTGACTGGCATTTCATTAATGTATTTTAAAAAAAAGTAATTTATTTTTTCATGCCTCACAACCTTTTTTGTTTTCATCTAGATATTAAGCTGTCATGCAGCCAATGCATTGAAATATTTTTATTCTTCTAGACTTCATTTTGTCTTGATTGGACTCTCATAATGACGGTTTGGTACCCAGTGCAGTATACTTAGTTTTTGTGGTTTGCTACTACAGGTGTGTGTGTGTGTGTGTGTGTGTGTGTGTGTGTGTGTGTGTGTGTGTGTGTGTGTGTGTGTGTGCGGTAGGGAATACCTCAGGCTTGAACCCTGCACCTAGTATGTAGGTGTTAAAGACCTGAATTCCCTACCCACCACCATTTGTAAAAAAAAAAATTGCAGATTTTTGCCTCATATTTGATCTGATCTGTTCCTCATTATATCTGTGGTTTGTAAATATTGCAATGCTTGATATTTGATGGTGCAGTGGTAGCATTGTTGCCTCGCAACTGCAAGTTTTTAAGTTTGATTCTTGGCTGGGGTGCCTTCTTTGTGGGATCTCTATCTTCTCCCTGTGTTTGTGTGGGTTTGCTTTTGTGTCCTCCCATGTTACAAAGACATGTCTGCATTATTTCTTCCTGGGCCTCTGCTGAAAATTTTTTTTTGTCCCAAGTCAGACTGTCCTGATTAACAAATGTTAAATAAAATTGACAGGCATTTGAATTTCAGACTTCAGGTTTCTAAATGTTTAATCCCTTGCATGTTTGATGGTGCAGTGGTAGTATTGTTGCCTTTCAGCTATAGGTTTTCTGGTTGGATTCTTGGCTAGAGTGCCTTCTGTGTGGAGTCTGCATCTCCTTCCTGTGTTTGTGTGGATTTGCTCTGGTGCCCTGTCATTTTACAAAGACGTGTCTGCAGTATTAATCCCTGGGTCTCTGCTGAAAATTGTTTTTGTTCTGTCAGCAGTAAAATTGACAGGCATTTGAATTTCAGACTTCATGTTCTTCAGAATACATAGTAACACAACCTTTTATAGCAATTTTCTAAGTTTATAAGATGAATATTTGAAATTTGTCCCTATTTTTGGGACTGTATTCCCCCATTATTGGCTTTGTCCAGATTTTTGTGCTAAGGTTGACAGCTATGGCAAGAACTGAATTCACTGAATATGTTTGAGGGCTGTATTCCCTCATTACTGGGTTTGTCCAGGTGTTTTGTACTAAGAGGTTGACAGCTATGGTGAGAACTGAATTCACTAAATGATAGCCATTTAAGTTTCAGTCTTCCTCTCTTTTACAAAGCAGCTGATGTTGCTTAGTGGTATGTTACTCTGACTGTTTTGCTCAGGGACCTTGGCAGTAAAATGTATGTGGTAACACAGCATTTTATTCTAGCAACTTTCCAAGATTATACAAGCAATGTTTAATGTGTCCCTGGTTTTTGGGCTTTTGACCCCCCCCCAATACATTTTGGCTTTTTCCAGTTTTCTTGTGCTGTGAAGTTGAGATGCAGTTGAGTATTGAATAGATTTTACAAGGAGCTGAGAGCTGCAGGGAAACAGACGTTTAGTGTTGGCCTTGTTAATAGCACAACAGGTTGTGTACTTGCTTTTGATGCAGAAGGCTGTGGGTTCTACTCCCACAAGGGGTGGATGCTGCCGTACTGAGAATGTTCTCCTTGGTAAAGATACTACCTATGAGTCTGTTATCAGTTTGCCATCCATTTCCTCTTGCAATATTATTACTAGCTTGTCATTTTTTAATGTAATATAGGCAATTTATTCCTGAGGGGCAACAGACACTTTATTTTTTGATGAAACCATGAAATATAAAGGTGATTGCTAGCAGCAACCTCTTCATTAGTTACAGATTTCTTTAATGTGGAATTACTTAGATGACTTTTACTTCAGAGATTGTGCATATTTACTGATAATGGACTGTAGAACTGTGCATATTTACTGATAAAGGTGGACAGTAGAATTGTGCATATTTACTGATAATGGTGGACTGTAGAATTGTGCATATTTACTAATAATGGTGGACTGTAGAAGTCTGAGTAGACTTTTTTATGATAAATGTTCTGAACTGGGCAGTTTTGCCATTATGGGTGCATGCGTTTTGTTTCATTGCTTACTGGAAAAATGTTCAAAACAAATTTAAAACACCCTCTAACAACTGTACTGTATTGTACAAGGAATATAATTTAGTACAATGAGGAAGGTGTATCAAAGAGCACATGTATGTTTCATATGCAAGGGGCCTATGATTTGAAAACAGCCCAAAAATAATCTTTATCTACCACTGGCAAAATGTATTTTCTTTGAATGTGGGTTTCAATGCTGTTTCAATGAATGTGAGTTTCAAGGGCAGAGAAGTTTTAATGCTAAGTTTTCATTGTGAGACTGCATTGCTTTGTTTAGCAGATGACTTAGTGTTTGTGCTGTAAAATACAAAATAAAACTTTCAAATGAAGTCCAACTCATCATAGAAGTAAAGCAGTATGCACATTAGTGTTTATGGTAAATGGGAGTGAAATAGCCAGGTAATGGTTCATTGGAATGGCTGCAGAGGCTCCATTCAACCATGATTTTGTCAGGGGGGAAGGGCAGCAAACTCAGACAGGCCCAGCTGAACTATACCTCCCAACTGTCCAGATTTTCAAAGAATGAATAGATTTTTGCTTCTTATTTTTGGTTTGTTCTTCATAAAATTTGTAGTTTTCTGGCAAATCATTTAGGAATTAAGTCACTAAATAATGATACACTGAGTTTCAGACTTCATAACCTTCAGAAAAATGCATGTTAAAGTAAGAGCTGTTCTATCAACTGTCTCAATTTATACAAGAGCAATTTTAGTACTGTTTATATGTGCCCCCAATATATTTGGCGTTGTTCAGATTTACTGCATTAACAGGTTGAGAGGTACATGCAAATAAATTGCTTTATAGAATTAGGCATAGCCAACCTCTCAACTGTCCCCGATTTTGGCTCAAAATGTTGCTCTTCCCCTAATAATCCCTCCATAAAATAGCAATTTTGGAAGAAAACATGGAGGGTTTACAATTAAGAAATAACTGTAATAATCAAAGTTATAGATTACTTGAAATGCATGTAGATTCTTTTATTTTGTCAGCTGCTCAAGGTAGCAGTACTAATATTAAAGTGTCCCTTCTTTGACAGGTTCCCAGCTGTATTGTGTATCTATTTTATATTTTTGCATCACATTTCTGGTCCATTTTTCATAAAATTGTGTTTTTGGCAAATTAGTGACAAATCACTAAAGACTGAAGTTAGAAAATGACAGACATTTGAGTTTCAGATTTTATACCCTTCAGATTTTATACCCTTCAGAAAATTCATACTAATGCAAGACCTATTCTATTATCTTTCTAAGTTTATTAGAGCAATATTTAAAAAGTGTCCTTATTTTTGGGCCTTTGTTCCACTTCCGTGTATGGCTTTGTCCAGATTTCTTGCTCTTGACCTTGAGAGGTATGGCAAATGTGTCAGGGCCATCACAGTCAGCCAGAGACATTTCAAATTGTGACATACTTGTTGCACCTCACTCCCCCATGTAGTGACTCTGGATGTGTCCAAGCAAGGCAAGGAGTAGTTATGCAGTGTGTCCCCCCCATCCAATGTAGACACAAGTACTACAGTGGCTTTTCATCCGTCCTTGATTTTGCAGAATGGTCTGGTTTCTGTCATATTTTTTTACTGTTGATTTATGCTTATTACTCAGATTTATGCTTATTACTCAAAGTGCCTGTTGCTCTGTGTTTAAGTAGCAATGCTTTAATGACCATAAGGTAAGCTTGCCTAAGATCGTAAGATGCAAGTAAGCTTTAATAAGCATACTGTTAAGGAATTGCCAACATTGAAAGCCTTTCTGTTGTTGCCATGCAGAGAATACTTGACTAATGTATAAGCCTCGGGTATTAAAGGACAGGATTCCATTATTTTAAAAAGCTCATTACACTTGTTGGAGACTTCCAGTCATCTCTACAGACTTTACCCATAAACTAAACAGAATGCCAATCATGTGTGGTCCATAACCTGTACAGTAATCCTTTAAGCAATGTATCTTGAGCTTGTTTCTTGTTTGCTTTTCATTTTTTACTTTGATCATGTTTTCCCCATGAAACAAGTTGTCAGGCAGCAGGTCTTTTTTGGATAAGAAACATTTTTACAAGTGGGGCCATCACTGAGATTTCGACTTTCAGCATGTTACTTGGTACTTTAATAAAGCTGAATATAAATTATAATTAGAACTGCAGTGCAAGGAGAAGTGGTTTGAGTTGAGTGCTTCTGGTTTTTCTTATACTTGATTTTGACTGGCATTCCAGTAATGTATTTAAAAAGTAATTTATTTTTTCATGCCTCACAACCTTTTGTTTCCATCTAGATATTAAGTAAGCTGTCATGCAGCCAATGCATTGAAATATTTTTATTCTTCTACACTTATTTTTGTCTTGATTGGACTTTCATAATGATGGTTTGCCACCCAGGGCAGCGTATCAAATTAAAGTTAGTTTTTGTGGTTTTGAGCATAGCTCCTCCCTTTTCTAGCTGGCCACACCCCCCTTGACCCCACCCATTCAGCTGTCTCCTGCAGCCCCCCTGTGATTTGAAGTCACCAGCCACCACTGAATAAAAGTAATGTATAACTCTGATCATTACAGTTATTTATAAAAGTAAAGTAAACCCTCTATGTTTTCTTCCAAAATTGCTATTTTGTGGAGGGATCATTAGGGGAAGAGCAACATTTTGAGCCAAAATCAGGGACAGTTGAGGTTTGGCTATGCCTAATTCTATAAAGCAATTTATTAGCATGTACCTCTCAACCTGTTAATGCAATAAATCTGGACAAGGCCAAATATATTGAGGGAACATATAAACAGTACTAAAAATTGCTCTTGTATAAATTGGGACAGTTGATAGAACAGGTCTTATTTTAGCATGCATTTTTCTGAAGGTTATAAAGTCTGAAACTAGTGTGTCATTATTTAGTGACTTAATTCCTAAATCATTTGCCAGAAAACCGCAAATTGAGGAACAAACCAAAAATAAGAAGCAAAAAATCTATTCATTCTTTGAAAATCTGGACAGTTGGGAGGTATAGTTCAGCTGGGGCTGTCTAAGTTTGCCGCCCTTCCCCCTCACAAAACCATGGTCGAATGGAGACTCCCCCTGCAGCCATTCCAATGATCCATTACTTTGCTATTTCACTCCATTTGCCATAAACACTAATGTGCATACTGATTTACTTCTATGATGATTTGAACTTCATTTGAAAGTTTTATTTTGCATTTTACAGCACAAACACTAAGACATCTGCTAAACAAACTTGGCATTAAAACGTCTCTGCCCTTGAAACTCACATTCATTGAAACAACATTAAAACCCACATTCAAAGAAAAATACATTTTACCCGTGGCAGATAAAAATTAATTCTGGGCTGCTTTTAAATCATAGGCCCCTTGCATATGAAACATACATGTGCTCTTTGATACACCTTCCTATTGCTTTGAACATTTTTCCAGTAAACAATGAAACAAAACT
This sequence comes from Protopterus annectens, assembly GCF_019279795.1. NCBI lineage: Eukaryota > Metazoa > Chordata > Ceratodontiformes > Protopteridae > Protopterus > Protopterus annectens. Next base: position 1,659,365,158 of record NC_056725.1, on the reverse strand, counting down.
GCCCAATTCAGAATATTTCCATCATAAAAGTCTAGTCAAACTTTTACAGTCCACCATTATCAGTAAATAATATGCACAATCTCTGAAGTAGTAAAAAGAGTCATCTAAATAATTCCACGTTAAATAAATCTAACTAATGAAGAGGTTGCTGCTAGCAATCACCTTTATATTTCATGACTTCACCGAAAAATAAAGTGTCTGATGCCCCTGAGGAATAAATTGCCTAAATTACATTAATAATAAGCTAGTAATATTGCAATAGGAAATGGATGGCAAACTGATAACAGGCTCATAGTTAGTGTCTTAACTTTCAGTACAGCAGCATTTACCCCTTATGGGAGTAGAACCAACAACCTGCGGCATTAAAAGCAAGAACACAACAATTTGTGCTACTAGCAATGTGAGCCAAGTTAGCATAATCAGCACTAAACTTCTCTTCTCCTCCTTGTAAAATCTACGCAATACTCAACTACATCTCAACTTCGCAGCACAAGAAGTCTGGAAAAAGCCAAATTTATTGGGGTGGGTCAAAAGGGAAAAAAACAGGAACACATTAAACATTGCTTGTATAATCTTGGAAAGCTGCTAGAATAAAATGCTGTGTTACCATCATACATTTTACTGCCAAGGACAAGGTCACTGTGCAAAATAGTCAGAACAACATACCACTATGCAAAATCACCTGCTTTGTGAAAGAGAGGAAGACTGAAACTTAAATGGTTATCATTTAATGAATTCAGTTCTCACCATAGCTGTCAACCTCTTAAGCACAAAACACCTGGACAAACCCAGTAATGAGGGAATACAGCCCTCAAACATATTCAGTGAATTCAGTTCTTGCCATAGCTGTCAACCTTAGCACAAAAAACCTGGACAAAGCCAATAACAGGGTATTACAGTCCCAAAAATAAGGACAAATTTCAAATAGTCATAAACTTAAAAAAATTGCTATAAAAAAGGTTGTGTTAGTATATATTTATTGCTAGAGTGAAAAGTTGTTTTACTATGTCACCAACACAGGGATAAGATGCAGACTCCACACAGAAGGCACCCCAGCCAAGAATCAAACCAGAAAACCTATAGCTGTGAGGCAACAATACTGCCACTGCACCATCAAATATGTAAAGAAGCAAACATTCAGAAACCTGAAGTCTGAAATTTAAATGCCTGTCAATTTGTTAATCAGGACAGTCTGACTTGGAACAAAAAAAAAAAAAACAATTCTCAGCAGAGGCCGAGGAAAAAATAATGCAGACATGTCTTTGTAACATGGGAGGACACAAAAGCAAACCCACACAAACACAGGGGAGAAGATACAGACCCCTCCCACACAAAGAAGGCACCCCAGCCAAGAACCAAACACAAGAACCTATAGCTGTGAGACATCAATGCTACATTGCTACCACTGCACCATCAAATTTCAAGCATTATAATATTTAAAAACACAGATATGCTACAGATATTGATCAGATCAAATATGAGGCAAAAATCTGCAAATTTTTACAAATGGTGGTGGGTAGGGAATTCAGGTCTTTAGCACCTGTATACAAGGTACAAGGTTCAAGCCTGAGGTATTCCCTCCCATCCCACCTGGGGCATTTACACACACACGCACACACACACACATGATGCCACAAAACCCTTGGTTTTATACAACACTGGGAATTAGTCAACACATTACATATGTAAAATCTGGGCTTCCAAAGCTTCCTAGTAATTGAGATTGAGAGAATTTTTTTGACATAGGATGGCACTTTTGCATATCAAGTTAACAGATCCAGCTGAGGAAATTGCAGGTAATATTCACCATGGGAGCTCTTAACTCTTTCATTAAACGTAATTCATTTGACTTTCACAATAAATTGAGTGACATCCATCTGGAAGAGCTTTTTTTAAATTCTTGATGAAATGTTTATCAGGTTCTGATTTTATTCTACTACATCGCCACATTGTTTAAAGCATAATAGTGGATGTGCTAATCAGCAGCATAAAACGATTGAGTCGTGTTCACAAGACAGAATATATGGTTAAATGAAAACTATAAAACAGGATGCCTCTAAAAGCTAGTTTATAGGAAAATTCAAAGCTATGACCTTAACATCAGTTATTGGTATTAGCTACAAGACACAAACACTGAAATAGCCAGCCAATAAAGCATACATCCCGAATAGGGGCTGTGTTGCCTGATGAAATCAGCTTGCAAAAAAATTATGAGCAAACTGTTTCTACTAGGCAAGTGCGAACAAAGGGGTCACAGTAGATAATGCAGTAAAAGACATCAAGCACAAGGCAGTATGCAAGACCGGTGTTTTTCCATATTTCACAATGGGAGATAAAGTACCTAGAAATGGACCTACGTATGGTAATTTCATAAACAATAGGGCAAACTATGCGAACTGAACGTCTGTAATGAAGTGCGAAAATGAAAAAACACACACACACACACACACACACACACACACACACACACACACACACACACTACTCACCAGCCCCTTGGTTCTAATTTAAATAAAGTCCTTGACGTGAGACAACAAATCCTCCTGCTTTAAGTCCTTGAAATCTCGACCAACATAACGCTTGCATCCTAAACCGCATTTGAACTGACGCGCGGTGAGCTCCATTCCGACTGGATGAGCTGACGTCATCGTCATGCACTAGTAAAGCGCGAAAACTTTAAAAGGCTAAAGCGCGAAAACTTTGAAATGCTACCCCCTTCTAAATACGTTGTACTGAAATCAGTACAATGCTTATGCCTCCCGACGTCCCTGCTTTCGTTTATCAAACCAGCACCTAAACCACTGTGCTAGCAAGGCTGAAGATGGAAATGCCAAGCAAAGCTTTCTTCAAGAAAGAATTTCTTTGTTTGTCTTTCCTTTTAGCCTGTTTACTGAGTGTGAGACACAGGAAGTAGCACTAATTGCTTGCACATTACCCACAGACAAGGTAGCTGGCCCATACAGGGATGAAACCCACAATCTTGTCATTATTAGCACCACTCTTTAGCCAACTTAGCTAACATGTGAGGACTTTAAGACTACCATCCAACCTCCATCAGCATGCGAACTGATGTCAATGATGGTGTGAGCGATTATATGTAAAGGGTGCTGTGCCTCAGCTCAAGAGGTGCTACAGTATCAATACTCCTCGACAGATGACGGATGCTATCTGTCAAACATTTGACAACTCAACTCTCCACTGAGAATGCTGATCCAAATTACTTTCAGTTCTATGAACCTGTGACTTAAATTCCTTCATGATGCTCTGTTTCTTTTGGCCAGGAAGGTGATGCTTTTGGATTTCCTAGAAAGTTTCTCCAAGCTTTGGCTGTGTGCAAGAATCTGGACTGGAATGCAGATAAGTGTCCAGTCTGAAACAGAGCTGGTGAGAAGTCTACCAAGATGCTAAAGTGTCTGTGGAGCTGATTGGCAAGCAACTACAAGAGCCTGAGCAGAAAAAATGCCGTAGTTCAATGGGAGGTAGAAATGAGCAGGCACACACTACCTTCTGAATGCTGCATCCTGAAAAGGGTTTCAAAAAGTACCTGCCCTTCCAGAAAGGAAACACAGGCTCTGATGAGATTTGAACTCATGACCCCTGGTTTACGAGACCAGTGCTCTAACCCCTGAGCTACAGAGCCACTCATGTAATCTTTTGGATGCACTTTTATTAAACATGTTTGTTCATTGGTGTTCTCTGCCTTTCAACAGGGTGATAGAATTTGCATCTTTGGATCTTTCATCACACCCAATCCATTCCATAAGGGCATGGGTAGCTATGCCGAATTGTGCCATATTGCCCAGTATTTGGCCGGACAAACAGACAATCCGGTGACGTGCTAAGGGAACTGAAAACTGATTGCACGGTAGCATCTGCAAAATTTGGCTGCCTCAATAAATTATCTTCATTTGGTTTATCTTTCGAATTCTAGTCACCCAAGTAACATCTATGGGAGCGGTGAAGTAAGGAAACTTTAAATAGGCCCTCTCCTGGTTAAAAGGAGTATGTCATGTCATTTGCAAAACTGCATGTGTCTGCATAGTCCTTTGCATGCAGCATTGAAAATAGATTTGAAGAAGTCACTTTCTGATCACTAGAACCTGCTTGCAGCTCTAATAGTAAGTCAGCATCCAGACTGGACCAAGTCTGGCCAGGGATGCATCCAACACTGACCAAGTTGCTGCACTGTCCCTACACACTGATGACAAATGACTGCAAGAGTCTAAGCAGGAAAACAAGCTGTATTTCTTTATACTAGAAAAAGGATCAAACATTTCTTTGAGAGTGCAGGACTAAAATCTAGTGCCTAAAACTCATCTGACTGTGGGTGTTATGACAGCTGAGGCACATTCTTCTCAAGCAAGAGCTCAGAGGATTCAAACTCATAACCTCTTGTTTACAAGACGAGCACTTTTACCACTATACCAGCAATCCTCAAGGTGGCAGTGTTCAGCACAACTTTCTTCTAGAAAGAACTTCTTTTTCTAGCTTTCCTTTTTGCTTGCTAACTACACAACTTTCTTAGGCAAGAGCTCAAAAGACTCAAACTCATGATCTTTTGTTTATCAAACCAGCAACTTAACCACTGTGCTAGCAAGGCTGAAGATGGAAATGCCAAGCAAAGCTTTCTTCAAGAAAGAATTTCTTCGTTTGTCTTTCCTTTTAGCCTGTTTACTGAGTGTGAGACACAGGAAGTAGCACTAATTGCTTGCACATTACCCACAGACAAGGTAGCTGGCCCGTACAGGGATGAAACCCACAATCTTGTCATTATTAGCACCACTCTTGAGCCAACTTAGCTAACATGTGAGGTCTTTAAGACTACCATCCAACCTCTATCAGCATGCGAACTGATGTCAATGATGGTGTGAGCAATTATATGTAAAGGGTGCTATGCCTCAGCTCAAGAGGTGCTACAGTATCAATACTCCTCGACAGATGACGGATGCTATCTGTCAAACATTTGACAACTCAACTCTCCACTGAGAATGCTGATCCAAATTACTTTCAGTTCTATGAACCTGTGACTTAAATTTCTTCATGATGCTCTGTTTCTTTTGGCCAGGAAGGTAATGCTTTTGGATTTCCTAGAAAGTTTCTCCAAGCTTTGGCAGTGTGCAAGAATCTGGACTGGAATGCAGATAAGTGTCCAGTCTGAAACAGAGCTGGTGAGAAGTCTACCAAGATGCTAAAGTGTCTGTGGAGCTGATTGGCAAGCAACTACAAGAGCCTGAGCAGAAAAAATGCCGTAGTTCAATGGGAGGTAGAAATGAGCAGGCACACACTACCTTCTGAATGCTGCATCCTGAAAAGGGTTTCAAAAAGTACCTGCCCTTCCAGAAAGGAAACACAGGCTCTGATGAGATTTGAACTCATGACCCCTGGTTTACGAGACCAGTGCTCTAACCCCTGAGCTACAGAGCCACTCATGTAATCTTTTGGATGCACTTTTATTAAACATGTTTGTTCATTGGTGTTCTCTGCCTTTCAACAGGGTGATAGAATTTGCATCTTTGGATCTTTCATCACACCCAATCCATTCCATAAGGGCATGGGTAGCTATGCCGAATTGTGCCATATTGCCCAGTATTTGGCCGGACAAACAGACAATCCGGTGACGTGCTAAGGGAACTGAAAACTGATTGCACGGTAGCATCTGCAAAATTTGGCTGCCTCAATAAATTATCTTCATTTGGTTTATCTTTCGAATTCTAGTCACCCAAGTAACATCTATGGGAGCGGTGAAGTAAGGAAACTTTAAATAGGCCCTCTCCTGGTTAAAAGGAGTATGTCATGTCATTTGCAAAACTGCATGTGTCTGCATAGTCCTTTGCATGCAGCATTGAAAATAGATTTGAAGAAGTCACTTTCTGATCACTAGAACCTGCTTGCAGCTCTAATAGTAAGTCAGCATCCAGACTGGACCAAGTCTGGCCAGGGATGCATCCAACACTGACCAAGTTGCTGCACTGTCCCTACACACTGATGACAAATGACTGCAAGAGTCTAAGCAGGAAAACAAGCTGTATTTCTTTATACTAGAAAAAGGATCAAACATTTCTTTGAGAGTGCAGGACTAAAATCTAGTGCCTAAAACTCATCTGACTGTGGGTGTTATGACAGCTGAGGCACATTCTTCTCAAGCAAGAGCTCAGAGGATTCAAACTCATAACCTCTTGTTTACAAGACGAGCACTTTTACCACTGTACCAGCAATCCTCAAGGTGGCAGTGTTCAGCACAACTTTCTTCTAGAAAGAACTTCTTTTTCTAGCTTTCCTTTTTGCTTGCTAACTACACAACTTTCTTAGGCAAGAGCTCAAAAGACTCAAACTCATGATCTTTTGTTTATCAAACCAGCAACTTAACCACTGTGCTAGCAAGGCTGAAGATGGAAATGCCAAGCAAAGCTTTCTTCAAGAAAGAATTTCTTCGTTTGTCTTTCCTTTTAGCCTGTTTACTGAGTGTGAGACACAGGAAGTAGCACTAATTGCTTGCACATTACCCACAGACAAGGTAGCTGGCCCGTACAGGGATGAAACCCACAATCTTGTCATTATTAGCACCACTCTTGAGCCAACTTAGCTAACATGTGAGGTCTTTAAGACTACCATCCAACCTCTATCAGCATGCGAACTGATGTCAATGATGGTGTGAGCAATTATATGTAAAGGTGCTATGCCTCAGCTCAAGAGGTGCTACAGTATCAATACTCCTCGACAGATGACGGATGCTATCTGTCAAACATTTGACAACTCAACTCTCCACTGAGAATGCTGATCCAAATTACTTTCAGTTCTATGAACCTGTGACTTAAATTTCTTCATGATGCTCTGTTTCTTTTGGCCAGGAAGGTGATGCTTTTGGATTTCCTAGAAAGTTTCTCCAAGCTTTGGCAGTGTGCAAGAATCTGGACTGGAATGCAGATAAGTGTCCAGTCTGAAACAGAGCTGGTGAGAAGTCTACCAAGATGCTAAAGTGTCTGTGGAGCTGATTGGCAAGCAACTACAAGAGCCTGAGCAGAAAAAATGCCGTAGTTCAATGGGAGGTAGAAATGAGCAGGCACACACTACCTTCTGAATGCTGCATCCTGAAAAGGGTTTCAAAAAGTACCTGCCCTTCCACAAAGGAAAAAGAAGAAAGGAAACACAGGCTCTGATGAGATTTGAACTCATGACCCCTGGTTTACGAGACCAGTGCTCTAACCCCTGAGCTACAGAGCCACTCATGCAATCTTTTGGATGCACTTTTATTAAACATGTTTGTTCATTGGTGTTCTCTGCCTTTCAACAGGGTGATAGAATTTGCATCTTTGGATCTTTCATCACACCCAATCCATTCCATAAGGGCATGGGTAGCTATGCCGAATTGTGCCATATTGCCCAGTATTTGGCCGGACAAACAGACAATCCGGTGACGTGCTAAGGGAACTGAAAACTGATTGCACGGTAGCATCTGCAAAATTTGGCTGCCTCAATAAATTATCTTCATTTGGTTTATCTTTCGAATTCTAGTCACCCAAGTAACATCTATGGGAGCGGTGAAGTAAGGAAACTTTAAATAGGCCCTCTCCTGGTTAAAAGGAGTATGTCATGTCATTTGCAAAACTGCATGTGTCTGCATAGTCCTTTGCATGCAGCATTGAAAATAGATTTGAAGAAGTCACTTTCTGATCACTAGAACCTGCTTGCAGCTATAATAGTAAGTCAGCATCCAGACTGGACCAAGTCTGGCCAGGGATGCATCCAACACTGACCAAGTTGCTGCACTGTCCCTACACACTGATGACAAATGACTGCAAGAGTCTAAGCAGGAAAACAAGCTGTATTTCTTTATACTAGAAAAAGGATCAAACATTTCTTTGAGAGTGCAGGACTAAAATCTAGTGCCTAAAACTCATCTGACTGTGGGTGTTATGACAGCTGAGGCACATTCTTCTCAAGCAAGAGCTCAGAGGATTCAAACTCATAACCTCTTGTTTACAAGACGAGCACTTTTACCACTGTACCAGCAATCCTCAAGAGGGCAGTGTTCAGCACAACTTTCTTCTAGAAAGAACTTTTTTTTCTAGCTTTGCTTTCTGCTTGCTAACTACACAACTTTCTGAGGCAAGAGCTCAAAAGACTCAAACTCATGATCTTTTGTTTATCAAACCAGCACCTAAACCACTGTGCTAGCAAGGCTGAAGATGGAAATGCCAAGCAAAGCTTTCTTCAAGAAAGAATTTCTTTGTTTGTCTTTCCTTTTAGCCTGTTTACTGAGTGTGAGACACAGGAAGTAGCACTAATTGCTTGCACATTACCCACAGACAAGGTAGCTGGCCCGTACAGGGATGAAACCCACAATCTTGTCATTATTAGCACCACTCTTGAGCCAACTTAGCTAACATGTGAGGTCTTTAAGACTACCATCCAACCTCCATCAGCATGCGAACTGATGTCAATGATGGTGTGAGCAATTATATGTAAAGGGTGCTATGCCTCAGCTCAAGAGGTGCTACTGTATCAATACTCCTCGACAGATGACGGATGCTATCTGTCAAACATTTGACAACTCAACTCTCCACTGAGAATGCTGATCCAAATTACTTTCAGTTCTATGAACCTGTGACTTAAATTCCTTCATGATGCTCTGTTTCTTTTGGCCAGGAAGGTGATGCTTTTGGATTTCCTAGAAAGTTTCTCCAAGCTTTGGCAGTGTGCAAGAATCTGGACTGGAATGCAGATAAGTGTCCAGTCTGAAACAGAGCTGGTGAGAAGTCTACCAAGATGCTAAAGTGTCTGTGGAGCTGATTGGCAAGCAACTACAAGAGCCTGAGCAGAAAAAATGCCGTAGTTCATTGGGAGGTAGAAATGAGCAGGCACACACTTCCTTCTGAATGCTGCATCCTGAAAAGAGTTTCGAAAAGTACCTGCCCTTCCACAAAGGAAAAAGAAGAAAGGAAACACAGGCTCTGATGAGATTTGAACTCATGACCCCTGGTTTACTAGACCAGTGCTCTAACCCCTGAGCTACAGAGCCACTCATGCAAACGTTTTGATGCACTTTTATTAAACATGTTTGTTCATTGGTGTTCTCTGCCTTTCAACAGGGTGATAGAATTTGCATCTTTGGATCTTTCATCACACCCAATCCATTCCATAAGGGCATGGGTAGCTATGCCGAATTGTGCCATATTGCCCAGTATTTGGCCGGACAAACAGACAATCCAGTGACGTGCTAAGGGAACTGAAAACTGATTGCACGGTAGCATCTGCAAACTTTGGCAGCCTCAATAAATTATCTTCATTTGGTTTATCTTTCGAATTCTAGTCACCCAAGTAACATCTATGGGAGCGGTGAAGTAAGGAAACTTTAAATAGGCCCTCTCCTGGTTAAAAGGAGTATGTCATGTCATTTGCAAAACTGCATGTGTCTGCATAGTCCTTTGCATGCAGCATTGAAAATAGATTTGAAGAAGTCACTTTCTGATCACTAGAACCTTCTTGCAGCTATAATAGTAAGTCAGCATCCAGACTGGACCAAGTCTGGCCAGGGATGCATCCAACACTGACCAAGTTGCTGCACTGTCCCTACACACTGATGACAAATGACTGCAAGAGTCTAAGCAGGAAAACAAGCTGTATTTCTTTATACTAGAAAAAGGATTGAACATTTCTTTGAGAGTGCAGGACTAAAATCTAGTGCCTAAAACTCATCTGACTGTGGGTGTTATGACAGCTGAGGCACATTCTTCTCAAGCAAGAGCTCAGAGGATTCAAACTCATAACCTCTTGTTTACAAGACGAGCACTTTTACCACTGTACCAGCAATCCTCAAGAGGGCAGTGTTCAGCACAACTTTCTTCTAGAAAGAACTTTTTTTTCTAGCTTTGCTTTCTGCTTGCTAACTACACAACTTTCTGAGGCAAGAGCTCAAAAGACTCAAACTCATGATCTTTTGTTTATCAAACCAGCACCTAAACCACTGTGCTAGCAAGGCTGAAGATGGAAATGCCAAGCAAAGCTTTCTTCAAGAAAGAATTTCTTTGTTTGTCTTTCCTTTTAGCCTGTTTACTGAGTGTGAGACACAGGAAGTAGCACTAATTGCTTGCACATTACCCACAGACAAGGTAGCTGGCCCGTACAGGGATGAAACCCACAATCTTGTCATTATTAGCACCACTCTTTAGCCAACTTAGCTAACATGTGAGGTCATTAAGACTACCATCCAACCTCCATCAGCATGCGAACTGATGTCAATGATGGTGTGAGCGATTATATGTAAAGGGTGCTGTGCCTCAGCTCAAGAGGTGCTACTGTATCAATACTCCTCGACAGATGACGGATGCTATCTGTCAAACATTTGACTACTCAACTCTCCACTGAGAATGCTGATCCAAATTACTTTCAGTTCTATGAACCTGTGACTTAAATTCCTTCATGATGCTCTGTTTCTTTTGGCCAGGAAGGTGATGCTTTTGGATTTCCTAGAAAGTTTCTCCAAGCTTTGGCTGTGTGCAAGAATCTGGACTGGAATGCAGATAAGTGTCCAGTCTGAAACAGAGCTGGTGAGAAGTCTACCAAGATGCTAAAGTGTCTGTGGAGCTGATTGGCAAGCAACTACAAGAGCCTGAGCAGAAAAAATGCCGTAGTTCATTGGGAGGTAGAAATGAGCAGGCACACACTTCCTTCTGAATGCTGCATCCTGAAAAGAGTTTCTAAAAGTACCTGCCCTTCCACAAAGGAAAAAGAAGAAAGGAAACACAGGCTCTGATGAGATTTGAACTCATGACCCCTGGTTTACTAGACCAGTGCTCTAACCCCTGAGCTACAGAGCCACTCATGCAAACTTTTGATGCACTTTTATTAAACATGTTTGTTCATTGGTGTTCTCTGCCTTTCAACAGGGTGATAGAATTTGCATCTTTGGATCTTTCATCACACGCAAGCCATTCCATAAGGGCATGGGTAGCTATGCCGAATTGTGCCATATTGCCCAGTATTTGGCGGACAAACAGACAATCCAGTGACGTGCTAAGGGAACTGAAAACTGATTGCACGGTAGCATCTGCAAACTTTGGCAGCCTCAATAAATTATCTTCATTTGGTTTATCTTCTAGTCACCCAAGTAACATCTACGGGAGCGGTGAAGTAAGGAAACTTTAAATAGGCCCTCTCCTGGTTAAAAGGTGTATGTCATGTCATTTGCAAAACTGCATGTGTCTGCATAGTCCTTTGCATGCAGCATTGAAAATAGATTTGAAGAAGTCACTTTCTGATCACTAGAACCTTCTTGCAGCTATAATAGTAAGTCAGCATCCAGACTGGACCAAGTCTGGCCAGGGATGCATCCAACACTGACCAAGTTGCTGCACTGTCCCTACACACTGATGACAAATGACTGCAAGAGTCTAAGCAGGAAAACAAGCTGTATTTCTTTATACTAGAAAAAGGATTGAACATTTCTTTGAGAGTGCAGGACTAAAATCTAGTGCCTAAAACTCATCTGACTGTGGGTGTTATGACAGCTGAGGCACATTCTTCTCAAGCAAGAGCTCAGAGGATTCAAACTCATAACCTCTTGTTTACAAGACGAGCACTTTTACCACTGTACCAGCAATCCTCAAGAGGGCAGTGTTCAGCACAACTTTCTTCTAGAAAGAACTTTTTTTTCTAGCTTTGCTTTCTGCTTGCTAACTACACAACTTTCTGAGGCAAGAGCTCAAAAGACTCAAACTCATGATCTTTTGTTTATCAAACCAGCACCTAAACCACTGTGCTAGCAAGGCTGAAGATGGAAATGCCAAGCAAAGCTTTCTTCAAGAAAGAATTTCTTTGTTTGTCTTTCCTTTTAGCCTGTTTACTGAGTGTGAGACACAGGAAGTAGCACTAATTGCTTGCACATTACCCACAGACAAGGTAGCTGGCCCGTACAGGGATGAAACCCACAATCTTGTCATTATTAGCACCACTCTTTAGCCAACTTAGCTAACATGTGAGGTCATTAAGACTACCATCCAACCTCCATCAGCATGCGAACTGATGTCAATGATGGTGTGAGCGATTATATGTAAAGGGTGCTGTGCCTCAGCTCAAGAGGTGCTACTGTATCAATACTCCTCGACAGATGACGGATGCTATCTGTCAAACGTTTGACTACTCAACTCTCCACTGAGAATGCTGATCCAAATTACTTTCAGTTCTATGAACCTGTGACTTAAATTCCTTCATGATGCTCTGTTTCTTTTGGCCAGGAAGGTGATGCTTTTGGATTTCCTAGAAAGTTTCTCCAAGCTTTGGCTGTGTGCAAGAATCTGGACTGGAATGCAGATAAGTGTCCAGTCTGAAACAGAGCTGGTGAGAAGTCTACCAAGATGCTAAAGTGTCTGTGGAGCTGATTGGCAAGCAACTACAAGAGCCTGAGCAGAAAAAATGCCGTAGTTCATTGGGAGGTAGAAATGAGCAGGCACACACTTCCTTCTGAATGCTGCATCCTGAAAAGAGTTTCTAAAAGTACCTGCCCTTCCACAAAGGAAAAAGAAGAAAGGAAACACAGGCTCTGATGAGATTTGAACTCATGACCCCTGGTTTACTAGACCAGTGCTCTAACCCCTGAGCTACAGAGCCACTCATGCAAACTTTTTGATGCACTTTTATTAAACATGTTTGTTCATTGGTGTTCTCTGCCTTTCAACAGGGTGATAGAATTTGCATCTTTGGATCTTTCATCACACGCAAGCCATTCCATAAGGGCATGGGTAGCTATGCCGAATTGTGCCATATTGCCCAGTATTTGGCCGGACAAACAGACAATCCAGTGACGTGCTAAGGGAACTGAAAACTGATTGCACGGTAGCATCTGCAAACTTTGGCAGCCTCAATAAATTATCTTCATTTGGTTTATCTTTCGAATTCTAGTCACCCAAGTAACATCTACGGGAGCGGTGAAGTAAGGAAACTTTAAATAGGCCCTCTCCTGGTTAAAAGGTGTATGTCATGTCATTTGCAAAACTGCATGCGTCTGCATAGTCCTTTGCATGCAGCATTGAAAATAGATTTGAAGAAGTCACTTTCTGATCACTAGAACCTTCTTGCAGCTATAATAGTAAGTCAGCATCCAGACTGGACCAAGTCTGGCCAGGGATGCATCCAACACTGACCAAGTTGCTGCACTGTCCCTACACACTGATGACAAATGACTGCAAGAGTCTAAGCAGGAAAACAAGCTGTATTTCTTTATACTAGAAAAAGGATTGAACATTTCTTTGAGAGTGCAGGACTAAAATCTAGTGCCTAAAACTCATCTGACTGTGGGTGTTATGACAGCTGAGGCACATTCTTCTCAAGCAAGAGCTCAGAGGATTCAAACTCATAACCTCTTGTTTACAAGACGAGCACTTTTACCACTGTACCAGCAATCCTCAAGAGGGCAGTGTTCAGCACAACTTTCTTCTAGAAAGAACTTTTTTTTCTAGCTTTGCTTTCTGCTTGCTAACTACACAACTTTCTGAGGCAAGAGCTCAAAAGACTCAAACTCATGATCTTTTGTTTATCAAACCAGCACCTAAACCACTGTGCTAGCAAGGCTGAAGATGGAAATGCCAAGCAAAGCTTTCTTCAAGAAAGAATTTCTTTGTTTGTCTTTCCTTTTAGCCTGTTTACTGAGTGTGAGACACAGGAAGTAGCACTAATTGCTTGCACATTACCCACAGACAAGGTAGCTGGCCCGTACAGCAGGGATGAAACCCACAATCTTGTCATTATTAGCACCACTCTTTAGCCAACTTAGCTAACATGTGAGGTCATTAAGACTACCATCCAACCTCCATCAGCATGCGAACTGATGTCAATGATGGTGTGAGCGATTATATGTAAAGGGTGCTGTGCCTCAGCTCAAGAGGTGCTACTGTATCAATACTCCTCGACAGATGACGGATGCTATCTGTCAAACGTTTGACTACTCAACTCTCCACTGAGAATGCTGATCCAAATTACTTTCAGTTCTATGAACCTGTGACTTAAATTCCTTCATGATGCTCTGTTTCTTTTGGCCAGGAAGGTGATGCTTTTGGATTTCCTAGAAAGTTTCTCCAAGCTTTGGCTGTGTGCAAGAATCTGGACTGGAATGCAGATAAGTGTCCAGTCTGAAACAGAGCTGGTGAGAAGTCTACCAAGATGCTAAAGTGTCTGTGGAGCTGATTGGCAAGCAACTACAAGAGCCTGAGCAGAAAAAATGCCGTAGTTCATTGGGAGGTAGAAATGAGCAGGCACACACTTCCTTCTGAATGCTGCATCCTGAAAAGAGTTTCTAAAAGTACCTGCCCTTCCACAAAGGAAAAAGAAGAAAGGAAACACAGGCTCTGATGAGATTTGAACTCATGACCCCTGGTTTACTAGACCAGTGCTCTAACCCCTGAGCTACAGAGCCACTCATGCAAACTTTTGATGCACTTTTATTAAACATGTTTGTTCATTGGTGTTCTCTGCCTTTCAACAGGGTGATAGAATTTGCATCTTTGGATCTTTCATCACACCCAAGCCATTCCATAAGGGCATGGGTAGCTATGCCGAATTGTGCCATATTGCCCAGTATTTGGCCGGACAAACAGACAATCCAGTGACGTGCTAAGGGAACTGAAAACTGATTGCACGGTAGCATCTGCAAACTTTGGCAGCCTCAATAAATTATCTTCATTTGGTTTATCTTTCGAATTCTAGTCACCCAAGTAACATCTACGGGAGCGGTGAAGTAAGGAAACTTTAAATAGGCCCTCTCCTGGTTAAAAGGTGTATGTCATGTCATTTGCAAAACTGCATGCGTCTGCATAGTCCTTTGCATGCAGCATTGAAAATAGATTTGAAGAAGTCACTTTCTGATCACTAGAACCTTCTTGCAGCTATAATAGTAAGTCAGCATCCAGACTGGACCAAGTCTGGCCAGGGATGCATCCAACACTGACCAAGTTGCTGCACTGTCCCTACACACTGATGACAAATGACTGCAAGAGTCTAAGCAGGAAAACAAGCTGTATTTCTTTATACTAGAAAAAGGATTGAACATTTCTTTGAGAGTGCAGGACTAAAATCTAGTGCCTAAAACTCATCTGACTGTGGGTGTTATGACAGCTGAGGCACATTCTTCTCAAGCAAGAGCTCAGAGGATTCAAACTCATAACCTCTTGTTTACAAGACGAGCACTTTTACCACTGTACCAGCAATCCTCAAGAGGGCAGTGTTCAGCACAACTTTCTTCTAGAAAGAACTTTTTTTTCTAGCTTTGCTTTCTGCTTGCTAACTACACAACTTTCTGAGGCAAGAGCTCAAAAGACTCAAACTCATGATCTTTTGTTTATCAAACCAGCACCTAAACCACTGTGCTAGCAAGGCTGAAGATGGAAATGCCAAGCAAAGCTTTCTTCAAGAAAGAATTTCTTTGTTTGTCTTTCCTTTTAGCCTGTTTACTGAGTGTGAGACACAGGAAGTAGCACTAATTGCTTGCACATTACCCACAGACAAGGTAGCTGGCCCGTACAGGGATGAAACCCACAATCTTGTCATTATTAGCACCACTCTTTAGCCAACTTAGCTAACATGTGAGGTCATTAAGACTACCATCCAACCTCCATCAGCATGCGAACTGATGTCAATGATGGTGTGAGCGATTATATGTAAAGGGTGCTGTGCCTCAGCTCAAGAGGTGCTACTGTATCAATACTCCTCGACAGATGACGGATGCTATCTGTCAAACGTTTGACTACTCAACTCTCCACTGAGAATGCTGATCCAAATTACTTTCAGTTCTATGAACCTGTGACTTAAATTCCTTCATGATGCTCTGTTTCTTTTGGCCAGGAAGGTGATGCTTTTGGATTTCCTAGAAAGTTTCTCCAAGCTTTGGCTGTGTGCAAGAATCTGGACTGGAATGCAGATAAGTGTCCAGTCTGAAACAGAGCTGGTGAGAAGTCTACCAAGATGCTAAAGTGTCTGTGGAGCTGATTGGCAAGCAACTACAAGAGCCTGAGCAGAAAAAATGCCGTAGTTCATTGGGAGGTAGAAATGAGCAGGCACACACTTCCTTCTGAATGCTGCATCCTGAAAAGAGTTTCTAAAAGTACCTGCCCTTCCACAAAGGAAAGGAAACACAGGCTCTGATGAGATTTGAACTCATGACCCCTGGTTTACTAGACCAGTGCTCTAACCCCTGAGCTACAGAGCCACTCATGCAAACTTTTTGATGCACTTTTATTAAACATGTTTGTTCATTGGTGTTCTCTGCCTTTCAACAGGGTGATAGAATTTGCATCTTTGGATCTTTCATCACACGCAAGCCATTCCATAAGGGCATGGGTAGCTATGCCGAATTGTGCCATATTGCCCAGTATTTGGCCGGACAAACAGACAATCCAGTGACGTGCTAAGGGAACTGAAAACTGATTGCACGGTAGCATCTGCAAACTTTGGCAGCCTCAATAAATTATCTTCATTTGGTTTATCTTTCGAATTCTAGTCACCCAAGTAACATCTACGGGAGCGGTGAAGTAAGGAAACTTTAAATAGGCCCTCTCCTGGTTAAAAGGTGTATGTCATGTCATTTGCAAAACTGCATGTGTCTGCATAGTCCTTTGCATGCAGCATTGAAAATAGATTTGAAGAAGTCACTTTCTGATCACTAGAACCTTCTTGCAGCTATAATAGTAAGTCAGCATCCAGACTGGACCAAGTCTGGCCAGGGATGCATCCAACACTGACCAAGTTGCTGCACTGTCCCTACACACTGATGACAAATGACTGCAAGAGTCTAAGCAGGAAAACAAGCTGTATTTCTTTATACTAGAAAAAGGATTGAACATTTCTTTGAGAGTGCAGGACTAAAATCTAGTGCCTAAAACTCATCTGACTGTGGGTGTTATGACAGCTGAGGCACATTCTTCTCAAGCAAGAGCTCAGAGGATTCAAACTCATAACCTCTTGTTTACAAGACGAGCACTTTTACCACTGTACCAGCAATCCTCAAGAGGGCAGTGTTCAGCACAACTTTCTTCTAGAAAGAACTTTTTTTTCTAGCTTTGCTT
Organism: Protopterus annectens; assembly: GCF_019279795.1. Lineage (NCBI taxonomy): Eukaryota > Metazoa > Chordata > Ceratodontiformes > Protopteridae > Protopterus > Protopterus annectens. Next base: position 1,659,348,107 of record NC_056725.1, on the reverse strand, counting down.
TCTGCTTGCTAACTACACAACTTTCTGAGGCAAGAGCTCAAAAGACTCAAACTCATGATCTTTTGTTTATCAAACCAGCACCTAAACCACTGTGCTAGCAAGGCTGAAGATGGAAATGCCAAGCAAAGCTTTCTTCAAGAAAGAATTTCTTTGTTTGTCTTTCCTTTTAGCCTGTTTACTGAGTGTGAGACACAGGAAGTAGCACTAATTGCTTGCACATTACCCACAGACAAGGTAGCTGGCCCGTACAGGGATGAAACCCACAATCTTGTCATTATTAGCACCACTCTTTAGCCAACTTAGCTAACATGTGAGGTCATTAAGACTACCATTCCTTTAA